>NC_051157.2:158727570-158926982 GCF_013339745.2 Dermacentor silvarum | reverse complement strand
GTTCGGCTTGCCTATGCGGGGATTAAGTTCTGATTTTAGCTAATTTAACTTATGGACAAAGAAACGAGAGGTTTCCCATGTGTTCATTTATGCCGTGCGTGATTGTTCTAAATTTGTGGATAAAATATGACTCTCTTTGTTCCCGTTCACGAGAAGAGCGGAAGCCTGAATGGAGAAGAGTGACACGTATTTTATCAAATGAATGCTCAGGCAGACTGATATGTTTTGAGAATGGGAGATGTGGTAGTGCGCGGGTGTGAGCTCTGTGGTTGTTTAGACGGAGTCTGAACGCGGTTCCAGTCTGGCCTATGTACTGTTGGTCGCAGACTTCACAATGGAGCATGTAGATCACATTGCTGCTGTCACAATTTAGAGGTTCCTTAATTTTGAATGCGAAATCAGAGGAAGTAGCCTTAGCAAGACAGGTTGAAGTCATGTGCTTACAGACCTTGCAGCGCGGTTTACCACAAGGTCTGCAGCCTGATTCTATGTTTTGAACCGTTGTTGTCCTAGCTCTGACGAGGATATCTCTTAGATTTCTTCCCCGGCGATAGACAACTCGGGGTGGCTCTGTGAAAATTGAAGACAAACGTGTGCTCTGCTGAATGATATTAAAGTGTTTGGCTAGGATGTTGTTCACGTGCGGTAATGTAGATGAGTAGGTGAGGATAAGGTTGGTTTGGTTTTTCGGATGGCGGGGCTTTGAGCCAGTCAAAATTTCATTTCTGTCTAAGGCTTGTGCTCGGCTTATAGCATCATCAACAATACGTTCCGGGTAGTGCTTCGCCACCAGGGCCGTTCTGAGTTCCTTTGCATGACATTGGAAGTCTTCTCGTCAGAGCAGATGCGGCGGTATCGGTGGGCCTGTGAATACGGGATGGCTTTCTTGCAATGTTGTGGATGGCTACTTTTGAAATGAAGATATTGGTGGCGGTCTGTTGGCTTTTTATATAAGGTTGTGAATATGCGATTATCTTTAATTTGTACCGTGACATCAAGAAAGTTTACAGCTGATTTAGAATAGCTGTAAGTGAAAGCGATTGACGGAAGAACTGAATTAAAATCTGCTACAAATTTAAGGAGACTTTCTTCGTCGTGGTGCCAAATAAAGAATATGTCGTCTAAGAACCTTTTGTTCTTAGACGACATATTCACTTGAAAGGCACTTGAAATTCTGCCTTAGACTTCATAATTAAGGACATAGTCCCGACCATTCCATCTTACATTCAGGACACCAACCAATTTCTTCGCACAATAACTGGACTAGAGATCCCCGAAGAAAGCTTCCTGGTGACAATGGATGTAGTATCCCTATACACAAACATACCACAAGCAGAGGGCATTGGCGCGACAGTCAACGCTTACATGAACGCAAACACGCCTGTAGGTCTAGACGAGGACACGCTGTCAACGCTACTGCGGTTAGTACTAGGATACAATAACTTTGAATTTGACGAGAAACACTTCCTCCAGATAAGCGGAACGGCAATGGGCACGAAGATGGCTCCTAATTATGCGAATATTTTTATGGCATCACTTGAAGAACTTTTTCTTGCGGCCAGACCTTTGAAGCCGCTCATCTACAAAAGGTTCTTAGACGACATATTCTTTATTTGGCACCACGACGAAGAAAGTCTCCTTAAATTTGTAGCAGATTTTAATTCAGTTCATCCGTCAATCGCTTTCACTTACAGCTATTCTAAATCAGCTGTAAACTTTCTTGATGTCACGGTATAAATTAAAGATAATCGCATATTCACAACCTTATATAAAAAGCCAACAGACCGCCACCAATATCTTCATTTCAAAAGTAGCCATCCACAACATTGCAAGAAAGCCATCCCGTATTCACAGGCCACCGATACCGCCGCATCTGCTCTGACGAGAAAGACTTCCAATGTCATGCAAAGGAACTCAGAACGGCCCTGGTGGCGAAGCACTACCCGGAACGTATTGTTGATGATGCTATAAGCCGAGCACAAGCCTTAGACAGAAATGAAATTTTGACTGGCTCAAAGCCCCGCCATCCGAAAAACCAAACCAACCTTATCCTCACCTACTCATCTACATTACCGCACGTGAACAACATCCTAGCCAAACACTTTAATATCATTCAGCAGAGCACACGTTTGTCTTCAATTTTCACAGAGCCACCCCGAGTTGTCTATCGCCGGGGAAGAAATCTAAGAGATATCCTCGTCAGAGCTAGGACAACAACGGTTCAAACATAGAATCAGGCTGCAGACCTTGTGGTAAACCGCGCTGCAAGGTCTGTAAGCACATGACTTCAACCTGTCTTGCTAAGGCTACTTCCTCTGATTTCGCATTCAAAATTAAGGAACCTCTAAATTGTGACAGCAGCAATGTGATCTACATGCTCCATTGTGAAGTCTGCGACCAACAGTACATAGGCCAGACTGGAACCGCGTTCAGACTCCGTCTAAACAACCACAGAGCTCACACCCGCGCACTACCACATCTCCCATTCTCAAAACATATCAGTCTGCCTGAGCATTCATTTGATAAAATACGTGTCACTCTTCTCCATTCAGGCTTCCGCTCTTCTCGTGAACGGGAACAAAGAGAGTCATATTTATCCACAAATTTAGAACAATCACGCACGGCACAAATGAACACATGGGAAACCTCTGGTTCCTTAGTCCACAAGTTAAAGTAGCTAAAATAACAACTTAATCCCGCATAGGCAAGCCGAACACGTGTGTGATGTCGAAAGAATGCCCACTACCCCAGTGGGGAGCGGACCGAACCACCCACATTATTGTGCCTTGCTTTTTAATTTCATGCTTATTTTGCCACGCTGTTACTATGATATTTGCAGGTTATTTCTTCTTGTTTCGTGTTTCTCGTGTTTTGCCCTTACTTTTCAATTTCAACTTCATGCTGATTTCGCCACGCTGTTACTGTCATATTTGCAGGCTGCTTCTTCTGATTTCGTGTTTCTCGTGTTTTGCCCTTGCTTTTCAATTTCATGCTGAATTCGCCACGCTGTTACTACATTTGCAGGTTATTTCTTCTTCTTTCGTGTTTCTCGTCTTTCGCCCTATACTTTGTCTGGCACGACCAGGTCTTGGTGTCTTTCCTTTAACTCTCTTGCCTTTAACTCTCCCTCCTTTTTTTTTTCATGCTCAACTTAACATGACAGGCGTGTCCGCCAATTGTGCATGTGTAAGACACTTAACAGCGACCTTGCCCTAAGCTTCGTCTGGCACCACCAGGTCTTGGTGTCGTTCCTTTAACTCTCTCTCTCTCTCTCTTTTTTAACATGACAGGCGTGTCCGTCAATTGTGCATGTGAAACTCGCTTAACAATGACCTTGCCCTTTGCTTTGTCAGGCACGACCAGGTCTTGGTGTCCTTCTTTTAACTCTCCCTCCCCCCCCCCCTTTTTTTTGCATGTTCAACTTAACATGACAGGCGTGTCCGTCAATTGTGCATGTGAAACACGCTCAACAGCGACCTTGCCCTCTGCTTTGTCTGGCAGGACCAGGTCTTGGGGTCTTTCCTTTAACTCTCCATCGTTTTTTTTTGCATGTTCAACTTTGTCATATATCTCTCTATCTCTCCTTTCTCACCCCTTTTTTTGGCGCCTTCTTTCTCTGCCTGAAGATATAAAAAGACTGTTGCAAGATTTTCCTGTATCCCTTGAAAAAGGTCGGTCCACCGACCGAAACTGTTGGGAAAATATTAAACCTAAGATAACCGCGAAGTTGTGCTTCTGATTTTCTTAAATACGCTTGGCCCATTGAAAAATCCAGTTACTTATATATATATATATATATGCCGTACGTCCTTTTTTACAGTGAAGCTTTCTTTGCAACCCCCCCCCCCCCCCCCCCTGCGCCTGTCTTGCTGACCGTGGCATCCACGTGCTGCTGTTGCTGCTGCTCGTGCTTTCTCGCCGAATAGCTTGCACTCATCTGCGGGATGGCGGAACCATCAAGGAGCGATGGCTCATACTACTTCCCCCGCAGCAGTGGAAGCTTGAGGGAAGGAGGGTACTGGAGACGGGAGAGGGCGCACTGGAGGGGATAGCCTCAAGTTGTGGAAGTATCTCTATCCTGACCTCACGCTCCTCCACGCGATGTACCCCATACTTTATCAGCCCCTTTGTCTTTTCTATACAGAGCGGGCTACCGTCTACCATACCACATGGGCTTGCCAAAAAATCCCCAATAACTCACCCAACCGAAATGCAACCCACGAGAAGTAGGAGATGGTGCTGACCAGCTCGGCACTGGAGGATCAGCGAAAGCCGATCGCCAGTGCCCAAAGTGCTGCCACCGCCGCTGGGGCACTGGACTGAAGGCTCCACCCACCAGTAGGATCCACCCCTCGTTGTGCTCCATCAAAATAAAGTTTTTTTTCTCTCTCTCTCTCAAGTTGCGGACGCGTAGCGCCGCCTGGCAACCGCATAGATGGTCGCATCTGCGCCTCCAAGGAGAGGTCGGGTACCCCAAACAAATGGCGCAGAAAGGGATGCTACTACTTCAGCGCCAAAACACCAATACGGCCACCACGAACCCATGTGATTAACCTTTACATTACCCATACGTATTTCGTTTACAAGACATTGCATTTCCTCTTCAATATACCTGAACGGTATATAGCTTTCGGTTTCAGTTTGCACTAACACTGAATAAACACAAACACGTGTTTCCGCACTCCTTACGCTTTTGCGGATCTTCGCTGTGTATAGAATCCCGCAGGCCACCTTGCATGTGCACCATTTTTTTAATATTTAGTGGCTGTGCAAGCCACAATTTTACCAGTCATAAATGCTGAAGTGGTGGTATTCCTTTGTTAAAAACTGCTGATTCGTTACACCTGTTAGCAAGCAATTTTCCTATGCTGCTTCCCTGTCACTAAGCCTTTCGACCTTCTCCGATGGCTCTTTGTAGACTTCCAAATCAGACCGCATGCACTATTATTGATGAACTAAGCCATATGTCGCTTCTTTCGGGACCTGTTTGTATTATCGGTGATACGAATATGAAGTTGTTCAAAAAACAAAATACTATAGTCTTGTGGATTACGTGATTGTTCCGGCGGATTTCTGCATATCTGCAGCTATAAGCACTCTTGCGTGCGTGGAATTCCTCTGTACTTCATTAGTATAATACTGTCTAGATCATGTCAATATGAGCACAGAAATAGATGATATACTTTCCTTTCTCATCGAACATAAAATGTCGGATCATTTTGTTGGCGGTTGTCGTTTTTCATGGCAAGATTCATGCCATGATGTGGATGGCAGCTCTTCCGTTAGAGTATGGGTTTACAGATAGGCTGATATTGGACGAGTCTCTAAAAAAATGCGACTGGGGTCATTTCTTGTCTTCTGTGATTGAAAGAGAGGTGTAGAAATCCTTTGTTTACATCTGCTCGAAAATTTTTGGGGTGTGTCATAGCGTAGCACGCATAAAACCGAATCAGGGCTGAATGTCAATAGATTAAAAATAAAGTTTTTGCAGTTATTGAGGAAATAGAGCTTGCTTGGTCACGTTGTCGGCATTCACCAAAGAGCCATGCCCTGCAGGATGACTAAAAGAACGCGTGAAACAGAGCAAGCTGTGTGCTGGGCTAGGAGTTAGCTAACACACTTTCAGGACAAACTTACGGAGGCACGTTTGAACCAAAGCAAGCCTGGCAATTATTTATTGCGTATAGGGGTTTTAACTCGAAACAGCAACACATAGAATTTCTAAGCGCCTCGATGTTCCATCGTTAGCGACAGCTCACGAATGGAACTTGTTTTTTGCATCTACAGAAAACATTGCTTCAATTGATCCACAAGTATCTATTAATTGAAAGTCGATATCCGATTCTGCGATTTGCTCGACAGTACTCAGGAGGACCTTCGTTACATTCTCTTTAGCTTTAACGTTATAAGTTGTCCGGAACAGATAGGATCTCGGTAGATGTTGCCTGTAGATGTCGCACATCCAGCATATAAAGTGTGTCTTACTGCGAATTAGGAACAACATTATCGCAACACAGGTGGTTTCAGGTGGGGTAAAGCAGGCCTTAGTTATTACACTTCAAAAATGACACTGCAAACAGGGTTCAGGGTTGAAAAGTGTCATGATATATAAATACTTCTAACACTTTCTTTGATTTTGGAACGACATATTCAAATTGTTGCGCTTAGCTTTCTTGACGACCATAATGTGTTCTACTGCAACCAGTTTTGTTTTACAAGTGGCCGCTGTACTATAGTAGCATTTAATTAAGTTTTGGGCGTGCTGAAGGTCGCAATCGGAAACCGCACATTCGCGTGAGCTTTTTTAAGTGAAGCTTGTATTGCCTTACAAGTGTTGGCGGTGCTGGTGGTGGTGGTGTCACGCTAAAACCCTATCGAAAACCTGTCAAAACCTCGCGTCTCGTTCACTTGCTATGTACCAAAATTGTCATGGAAGGGTTCGAATATAGGACTAACATGACTGATAGGTCATGGCAGCAATAACATCACATGCTCGTCAGTTACCTCAGGATTAACGATAACAAAATCACGTGTGGCGCATACGTTCATTAGATATGCGGGTATGTGCCAGGGATATGCGGGTATGAGCCAGGGACAAGAAGGAAGAAGGAAGGAAGGAAGGAAGGAAGGAAGGAAGGAAGCAAAGAAAGAAAGAAAGAAAAAGAGAAAGAAAGAAAGCAAAAGAAGGAAATGAAGGGTGGCTCGTACCGGGGCCGCACAATTTAGCCCCGCTGGTTTTGTGTGTCGCGGGGAGGGAAAGGGAAGGAACGGAGGTTGGCGCGCACACCGCCGGGCTTCCCTTGCCTCGATTAATTTCGGCGTCCGGAGCATGAGGGCTTCCGAAGCCCAGGCAAAACGTACGCGCAGAGCCAGGGACCCCGAGTGGGGGGAGCGCGATGTTGAGGCCAAACGTCAGCGAAGGGCCGTCGACCCGAAGTTCAGCACAAACGAAGTCGAACGCCTGCGACTGCATCGTCTTGCCACAAGCTTCGCTTATCCCCATTTTCACGACAGTGGTAGGGCTGGTGATATTTTTCTTGATGCGTCGAAAGCATTTGACACAGTTAGCTATGCCGTACTACGACACAAATAATATTGTTACGAATGCAGGGGTCCTTGTTTATTGGGTGTATTGAATGACTTAAATGGGCAATCACAAACTGTCGCGCTGGAACAAATTCACAGATATTGCCTTCAGCTTCGCTGTAGTGCCACTTGGCTCCGTGCTGGTGTCTCTCTTATTTAATTGTGCGTAAATGATTGAGTGAGTGAGTGAAACAACTTTATTGAGACCAGCGGATTGAGGCCTGGGCCTAGGCCGCGCCAGGTGCGGTAGAGAGACCCTGTCTCCCGGCCGCCTCTCGAGCTCGCTGGATGGCCCATAGTTGAACTTGCAGATCGGAGCTGATCAGCGCGGCTTTCCACCGCGCCCCAAGCTGTTCTGGGGAGACTGCATATTCATCCTGAACATGTGCGCGCAATCCCATAGACTGTGTTCTAGGGTGGCGTGTTCTGTCCAACATAATTTGCACAAGTCATCTGGGTATAGTTCGGGGTAGATGCGATGTAGGTGCACCGGGTTTGGGAATCAACAGCAGCAAGACCAAGCTTGTACGTTTTCGTAATACTTTTAAATAGATCCACATGAACGTTTCATTTATTCTATACATGCTTATTTGTAGCAATTGTGCTTGCGTACCTATTCAACCTGTATCTCCCGTGAAATACATGGGAATTATTTTCATGCCGATAAGTCCTGGAACACTCTATAGAACACGTTACACTGAAACTCTAAAAATTGTTTGTCTTTTGTGCTGCATCAAGGCACTCTGTCCGCTACAAATACCAAGGCTGATACTGTGCTCATCAACATACAGCGTGCGGCGGTTTGGTATACCTTGGGGTTGTTTTCATTCCAATACTTCGCGAAATAAGGTCGACCTTGTTCTGAAAAAAAAAGAATGTTTAAGTTTGTCGTGTATCGCCTGCACGAGAACCATGACTAAAGTATATTCTTACACCTGAAGATGTCGAATTCTGATTTATTCTTTAAAGAAACAGTTGCACTAAATTACATCTAAACAAAACAGTAAGCCTGATCATGAGCTCTGTCATGGTTAGCATTTTGTTTATATTTGGGGAACATAAGCGGCTGATTATGTGTAATATCTAGGCAAAGTTAAAAGTGTTGGGGTTAATTGCATTTTGGCAGTAATTTAAGTGTTCAAACACTGCGGAGGTATTTAGGTGCGTTTTACGCACAGCGCCGTATTTAGCCCGCTGACCTGAGAGAACCGGTACGGCCACGAAAATTAAATGTCGTCAGAATTGTATAAACTATTTCGTCATTGCGTTTGCGAAGGTCAATTTGTGTGCACGAAATACAGTTCCAGTAAAGAATTTCTTCATCAAGATATCAACAGCGTTGTGCGACCGCTAATTGCTGTTTAACAATATTCTATAAAAAGTCTACATCGTACTAACGTATTACTTGATGAGCATTGAGAGGAGGAGGGCATGTTATGCGTAATATGTGGTCATGTTATAACTTTTCCAGATTTTTTTGCTACCGAACCATTAAATAATTTCATGCAATAATAATTATCATGCAATAATAATTATCATGTAGTTGAGGTTTATTACATGAAAGAAAGTATACCGACGAGTGTTTCCAAAGTACAAGACTTCAACTGGACCCTCGGAGAAGGTTACAAATAAATAATACAAAAGATTGGCATTAGTGTGAACAATACAACGAATACATCAAGTTAGAACTAACAATGAACATAACAGAATAAAACACACAAGAAAACCTGAGTGTAAAAAGAAAATAACTTGAGAAATAAATACATTATATACACCCACAAGTCCAGTACAAAAATAAAAACGCACGAACATCGACAATTTAACAAATAGTCTTTTATTGAATTCTCGAATGAAAGAAAAGCAAAGTTGGATTTTAAGGACATCGGTAAATGATTCCTTAATGTGACCACACAGAAGGATCGAAATGATGTATTACAATAAGTAGAAACCTTTGTAACAAAAAAGGTATTGTTAGCAGTAAATCTGGTTCAGTTGGTAGTACTGAAAGCTCAGAACCACTGAATTAACTAGAAAGTTTATTTGTTTTTTGTCAACACAATTACACAATTAGTCTAAAACGAAGCAAGCCATTAGAAGTAAAGATGTTGTTGCAGCGAACTAGGGCAGTGGTGTTGCTGTCAAGAAAACCACGAAAAATATTCCGAATCAGACAATTTTGTAAATAATGAATAGTTTAAAATGACACTGACCATCATCATCAGCGTAAATTTATATCCACTGCAGGACGAAGGCCTCTCCCTGTGATCTCTAATTACCCCCGTTTGGCGCTAGCTGATTCCAACATGCACCTTCAGATTTCCTAACTTCATCACCCCACGTAGTTTTCTGCCGTCCTCGACTGAGCTTCCCTTCTCTTAGTATCCATTCTGTAACTCTAATGGTCCACCGGCTATGCATCCTACGCATTACATGGCCTGCCCAGCTCCATTTTTTCCGCTTATTGTCAACTAGAAAATCAGCTATCCCCGTTTGCTCTCTGATCCACACCGCTCTCTTCCTGTCTGTTAACGTTAGGCCTAACATTTTTCGTTCAATCGTCCTCTGTGCGGCCCATACATTGTTCTCGAGCTTCTTTGTTAACCTCCAAGTTTCTGCCCCATATGTTTGCACCGGTAGAATGCAATGATTGTACACTTTCCTTTCAACGACAGTGGTAAGCTCCCAGTCAGGATTTCACAATGCCTGCGTATGAACTCCATCCCTGTTATATTCTTCCGTAAATTTCTTTCTCATGATCAGTGTCCTCTGTGAGTAATTGACCTAGATAAGCGCACTCCTTTGCACACTCGAGAGGTGCACTGGCCATCCTGAATTCTTGTTCTCTTGCCAGGCTATTCAACATTATGCTTGCCTTCTGCATATTAATCTTCAACCCCACTCTTACAATTTCTCGGTTAAGGTCCTCAATCATTTGCTGTAATTCGTCCCCATTGTTGCTGTAGAAGACAATGTCATCTGCAAACAGAAGGTTGCTGAGATATTCGCCGTTGATCCTCACTCCTAAGCCTTCCCAATCTAAGAGCTTGAATACTTCTCAGCATGCAGTGAATAGCATTGGAGAGATTGTGTCTCCTTGCCTGACCCCTTTCTTGATAGGTAACTTTCTACTTTTATTGTGGAGAACCAATGTTGCTGTGCAATCCTTGTATATATATTTGCCAATATATTCACGTATTCCCCCTGTACTCCTTGATTACGCAATGCCTATATGACTGCTGGTATCTCTACTGAATCAAATGCTTTTTCATAATCTCTGAAAGCCATATAAAGAGGTTGATTGTACTCCTTAGATTTTTCTCTTACCTGATTGATGACATGGATATGATCAATCGTAGAATATCCCTTCCTGAATCCAGCCTGTTCTCTTGGTTGCTGAAGTCAAGTGTTGCCCTGATTCTATTGGAAATTATCTTGGGGAATGTTTTATCTAATACTGAAAACAACGTAATGGGTCTGTAATTCTTCAAATCTTTAACGTCTCCCTTCTTATGGATGAGTATAATGTTGGCGTTCTTCCAGCTTTCTGGCACACTTGAAGTCGTGAGGCATTGCATATAAAGGGCCACAAGCTTTTCAAGCATGATATCTCCTCCATCTTTGATTCAATCTACTGTTATTCTAACTTCTCCAGCAGCTTTTCCCCTGGTCATGTCTTGCAAGGCCCTTCTAACTTCATCGTTAGTTATAGAAGGAGCCTCTGTATCCTGTTCATCACTACTTTGAATAAAGGAGCTTGGCTGATCTGGACACTGTACAGGTCAGTATAGAATTATTGCGCGGCTTTTACTATGCCATCATAATTCCTGATGATATTACCCTGCTTATCTATCACTGCATACATTTAGCCTTGCCCTATGCCAAGTTTTCTTCTCACTGATTTCACGCTGCGTCCCTATTTTACTGCTTCCTCAATCTTTTCCACGTTATAATTTCGAATATCCCTTACGTTTTTCTTGATTAGTTTTGACAGTTCAGGTGAATTCTATCGGATCTCTCGAGTTTAAGACTTTCGTGTTTTGACGTTTCTTTATTAGGTCCTTGTTACTTGGGAGAGCTCACCTACTGGTTGCCTTGGTGCCTTACCTCCCACTTCAATTGGTGCTTCAGAGATCAGCCTAGTTACGGTTTCATTCATTACCTCTATGTTGTCTTCATCTTCCTGTTTTGAAGCTGCATATTTGTTTGCGAGCACCACCTTGAATTGGTCTGTTTATATGCTTCCTGCGTCTAGATTGGCCTGTTTCTTGTTGACTAATTTTATTATTTCTTTCTTAAATTGAGAGAAATCCTAGACCTCACTAGTCTGTGGTCACTGTACTTTACCGTACCTAATAGTTCTACATCCTGCACTATGCTGGGATTGGCCGAGAATATGAAATCTATTTCATTTCTTGTTTCTCCATTAGGGTGCGGCGACACACTGCGCACAAACCGGCGCAGCCTCCGCCTCGCCACTTGCTTGCCCGGCAGTGACACGGCTGCATGCTCCACCACGCCTCCGATAAGGGACAGCGCCACCGTAGCGTCACCGGAGGCTTACGTCACCGACGGTGGATATAAACCCAAGCTGGCAAGCTCGAAGGATTCTTCCTTCGCTAACCGCTCGAGCGCAGCGGTGGTATGCTCGCCCCACCGCTGCTACTACACTAATAAACAGTCATTATATTTCATGTTGGGATGAGTCCTTCCATCGACACGGCATCCCACATCTGGTGACCCAGACATTTAACAAACCGCATCACCATGGCCGAACCAGAAGTCCTCACCGCTCTTCGCCAGCAAGTGCAACAGCTTCAACAGGCACTGCAGACCCAGCAACAGCAGCATTCTCGCAACGCCTCCACAACCAGGGCCGTGCCTGCCCTCTCCGCTGAGGACGTCACAGCCCCTACAGAAGGCATCCCGCACGCTGCCTCATACGATACCTGGCGTGTCGCCATCAAGCTTCCACCACTTTGGGTGTACTCGCCCAAGGTCTGGTTCGCCCAGGTCGAGGCCCAGTTCTCCCTGGCGCGCATCACGCAAGACCGGACCCGCTACGATTACGTCGTCGCCCACCTGGACGCACGTTATGCCAACGAGGTCCGGGATATCCTTGCCAACCCACCAACGGCCAATCTCTATGAACACCTGAAGACTGCACTTATCCGCCGCCTGTCGCTCTCGGAAGAACAGAAGATACGACAACTTCAGTCCGCAGAGCTTGCTGAGCGCAAACCTTCGCAGCTCCTGCGCCACATGCGTGCGCTCGCGGGCAACATGCAAGTCCAGGATTCTTTACTGCGAGCGCTTTGGCTCCAACGACTCCCGCCGCACTTCCAGGCAATTCTGCAAGCTCAGGTTAGGCTACCTCTCAACGAACTTGCGGAGATTGCTGATCGCGTCATCGAGGCCTCCTTGCCGCAGTTGTCGCCCACCATCCAGGCTGTCGCCACACCGCTGAACACCACAGATCTTGCGCGCCGTATCGACGACATCGATCGACAGCTCACCTTCATTCAACAAGGCCTGGGTTAACGTCTTCCGATGCAACAGCGCCGCCACTTGCAAAGCCGCGACCTTAACATCACTTCTTCACGGCAACCTGATAACAACGGCCCCTGTTACTACCGCCGACGCTTCGGGGACAGAGCCCGGCAATGTCGACCACTCTGTTCCATGGGACATGCGGAAAACGCCAACGGCAGCTCGTAGAGACGGCCGCAAGCTGCCAACCCGGAAGCCGTCGCATCTTCGTCACCGGCCAAATCACGAAGCAGCGGTTCCTTGTCGACAGCGGTTCCGACATTTGCTGCTATCCGCGATCCCATCTTCAAGGTCCTCGTCCGCCTTCGTCTTTCGAAGCTCAGTGCGGCAAACCGCTCCACAATCGAGACGTACGGCTCGCTCCGCCTGCACATCCAGCTCAGAAACTGACGCCATGACCTTCACTGGAACTTTGTCATCGCCGACGTCGCCGAGCCACTCATCGGCTCAGACTTTCTGGCCCACTACCACCTCCTTCCGGATTGCCGCAACGACCTCCTCACCGACGCGACAACGGGACACTCCACACCAGGCCAGCGAACGACCGCCGAACAGCCAAGCATCAAGGTACGCAGTGTTGACAATCATTCGCCGTACCACGCCATCCTCGTCGAATTTCCCGGATTGACGCGCCCCAACGGACTGCGACGCAAAGTGCAGCACACCACCATGCCCTACATCCGGACCACTTCAGGCCCCCCGGTTTCCTGCCGCGCCTGTCGCCTTGCCCCGGACCGCGTGCACATAGCCAAAGCAGAGTTCGAGGCCATGCTCCGCGAAGGAATCGCCCGCCACTCTGACAGTCCATGGGCCTCGCCACTCCACCTTGTGCCGAAGAACACTGAAGGCTGGCGGCCCTGTGGGGACGAACGTGCCCTCAACGCGCGCACGATCCCGGACAGGTACTCCGTCCACCACATACAAGACTTCGCCCATCGCATTCATGGCTGCCACGTGTTCTCCGTGCCAGACTTGGTGAAGGCCTACACACAGATACCCGTCGGTCTGGATGACGTCCCGAAAACGGCAATCATCACTCCCTTTGGCTGTTCCAGTTTCCCTTTATGAGCTTCGGCCTGAGGAACGCTGGACAAACCTTTCAGCGCTTCATCGACGAAGTCGTCCGCGGCCTCGACTTCTGCTTCGTTTACCTGGACGACATACTGGTATTTTCCCGCGACGCCGAAGAGCACCACAGGCACCTTCGTCTGCTGTTCCAACGCCTCGATGACCACGGTCTACTCGTCAATAACCAAAAAAGCACGCTAGGTGCTTCCGTCGTCCGCTTCCTCGGCCCCGAAGTTTCATCTGAGGGAACTCGGCCCTTGCCCCAACGCATCTGGGACCTGCAAAATTACCCTCAACTCACCACCGCTAAAGACCTTCGCCGTTTCTTCGGCATTATGAACTTTAACAGGCGTTTCTTGCCACACGCAGCCGACCACCAGGCTCCCCTCCACGATACTTTGGCTGGCCTACGAGGAAACCAACCCTTCACGTGGACGCCGACGTTAGCGAAAACTTTCGAAGAATGCAAAACCGCCCTCTGCACCAACACGCTTCTCACCCATCCCGTGCCAGATGATCCCTTGGGACTCTTCAAGGACGCATCTAGCTTCTTCATCGGCGCCGCCCTCATGCAACACGTGGACAACACCTGGCATCCCTTGGCGTTCTTCTCCAAGAAACTCGCAGCTCGGAAAACGACCCCAACCGCCAGTTCCACTGACGAAATCACGACCACCGCTCCGACAAGTTTGCCAGCCTACTACAGAGAACTTCTGGCGATATACGAAGCAGTGCAACACTTTCGTCATATTCTCGAAGCACAGAACTGCACCGCCTACGCCTTCTCTCAACGTGGCGACAAACTCCCGCCTGTACAGCAGAACCAACTATCGTTCATTGTACAGTTCACCACCGACATCCAACACGTCAGCGGAAAAGACGTGGTCGCCGACGCGCTTTCACGTGTAGCAGCCATCAGCTCTGGGCAGATAACAGCGGACGTCAACGCCGAGGCTCAGACTACGGACGCCGAACTGCAGGAACTTTTCAAGGGCAAGTCCTCACTACAGCTGCAACAAGTTTCCATTCCAGGGTCTACAACCACAATCTGTTGCGACATGTCGACAGGACGAAGCAGGCCCTATGTGCCCCTGTCCCATCGCCGTGGTCTTTTCAACCAGCTCCACAACCTCAGCCATCCCGGCATACGCGCGTCTACACGCCTAGTGGCTGACCGCTATGTCTGGCCCTCCATGCAGCGGGATTGTCGCACCTGGCCGCGCTGCTGCATTCAATGCCAACGCGCTAAATTCACCAGACACGTCACGTCACCACTCGGAACATTCCCTCAGCCCTCTGGTCGGTTTGAGCACGTCCACCTCGACATCATAGGACCCTTTCCCCCCGCTGGACCCTATCGCTACTGCCGAGGGGCCATGCCTCGATGGCCCGAGGCATAGCCCCTCGAGGGAATCACCGCGGAAGACGTCTCCTCGGCCTTCTTCGCCGGCTGGATTGCTCGTTTCGGCGCCCCCTGCCGCGTAACCACCAACCAAGGACGACAGTTCGAGTCGCACCTTTTCAGGCTCCGCGGGCTGACCATCGGTTTTGAACGCTTGAGGACCACCAGTTACCACCCCTGCGCCAACGGAATGATCGAGCGTTTCCACCGACAGTTCAAAGCAGCCATTATGTGCCACCCAGACACAACCTGGCTCGAGGCCATCCCTGCCGTCATCCTCGGTCTTCGCGCCACCTTCAAGCCGGACATCACCAGCGGAGCTCGTCTACGGGGAACCACTCCGTCTCCCAGGTGAATTTCTCGCTGCACTGCCTTCCAGCACTACGACGTCAGATACCACCGACTTCATCGCCCGGCTGGAACGCACCATCGCCGCCTTACGCTCGTCACCTACAGCCCACCACTGCAAGCCTACACCTTTCGTGTTCAAGGAGCTAGCATCGTGCACGCACGCTTTCCTCAGCGACGACACCATACGCAGGCCTTTCCAGCCCCCCTACAGCGGACCCTACCTGGTCGTCCATCGTGATGACAAAAACTTCACTCTGCGCCTGAACGGGAATGACGTCCACGTCTCGATTGACCGACCGAACAACGCGAACGAGCCGGGCAGCGCCACTCCATCCACAGGCATCTATCCGCAGCCGCCGACGTCGCAGCCTGCTGCGGTCACGACACGCTCTGGACGTCTGGTACGCCTCCCAGATTTCTACAGACCCTGAGGGCTCTACACTCCGCGGGCGGGCGGGGGGTGATGTGGCGACAGACTGCGCACAAACCGGTGCATCCTCCGCCTCGCCACTTGCTAGCCCGGCGTGACACGGCTGCATGCTGCACCACGCCTCTGTTGAGGGACAGCGCCACCGCAGCGTCACCGGAGGCTTACGTCACATATAAACCCAAGCTGCAAAGCTCGAAGGATTCTTCCTTCGCTAACCTTTCGAGCGCAGCGGCGGTATGCTCGCCCCACCGCTGCTACTACGCTAATAAACAGTCGTTATGTTTCATGTTGGGATGCGTCCTTCCATCGACACGGCATCCCACAAGGGCTTTGCCAGGTCCGCTTCCTGTTGCTGCGCTTCCTGAAGAAGTTATTCATTATTCTGAGCGTATTATTTTCTGCGAATTTTACCAACATTTCTCGTCTACTATTCCTAGAATCGATGCCGTAGTTGCCAATTGCTTGCTCATCAGCCCTGCTTTTCCCCCACTTTTGGATTGAAGTCGCCCATGACTACATTATGCTGAGTTTGCAGCTGACTCATGGCTAATTCAACATCTTCATAAAACTGTTCTATTTCTTCATCATCGTGACTTGAGGTTGGGGCGTAGGCTTGTACTACCTTCATTCTATACCTCCTAGTCATCTTTATTGCGACTGCTACCCTCTCATTAACGCTGTAGAGTTATCTATGTTGCCCGCTATGTCCTTATGGATTAGAAGATCTACCCCGAATTGTCTCTGATCTGGAAGACCTCTGTAGCAGAGGACGTGGCCGTTAGTCAGTACTGTATAAGCCTCACCAGTTCTTCTAACCCCACTAAGGCCTATGATATCCCAGGCAATACCTGATAATTCCTCAAACAGCCCTGCTAAGCTAGCTTCACTCGAGAGCGTTCGCGTGTTGAACGTTCTCAGGTAAGTTTCCAGTGGCGGCCTGTCCGGACTCAGAGATTCTTAGCACCCTCGGCTGCGTCGCACGTCTGGCCACCGCCTTGGTCAGGTGCTCCGCAGCCGCTGGGGACTGAGGGTCATGGGGTAATTGTAGAAATCATGAGGGAAGTAGTGGCTGAATACTGCACCAGGGAGGTCAATTCCTGTTGTGGTGAGGGAGTGACTTTGTTGAAACTTATTGGGCCTTCCTAATTTGGTTGCACCTGGACTAGTATAGCTCCACTAGCTGTCAGCGATTTTTTTGTTTGCCTGTGTCAGGTGCCACTCCATGCCTGGAAATGTAGTGGACTTGAGGAGGATTCGAACTTACGATCTTCAGATTAGAGGCCGGGTGTTCTACCACTGCTCCACGCCACCACACTGATGACACAGTTCAGTGATGACGCTGATATGTATTCCCTCATCAGACGATGACATAACTTATATGGCTCTGTATGAAAGCAAAGTGAAGAAGACTCTGATGAACAAAAATATGGTGTGGTTTAAGCCGTGCGCTAGTGGTTGAATAGCGTCGTGTTTGTAATTTGAGCAATATTGTTAAGGAATTTAACGTTAACTTCGAGGTTAACGCCAAAAAAAAAAGATATACTATCAATGGCACCAATGAATAGCGGGTTAATTCGAAGGCTCTGTTGACATGTTACCTTAAGTTGAGGTTATTTGAAAACCAGCAATTTAGATTTTTTTATAAGAAGTCAACATTTTCATGGCACCACTTGGACACGCTACGAAGAATAGCATTTAATTTAGTAGTGACAATAGTAATACATGTACTACCAAAGAATGCTTAGTATCGTAGTATCGGAAAACGTAGTGAGTCATGTTTAAACTGTCGCGAAGATCACTGATGTAAAGTAAAAAAGGAATAGACTAAGTAATGAACCTTGGGGCACTCTCTCACCATTTCTTTAGTAGCGGAGAAAGAGCAAAGGGCGTAATGGTAATTTTGGCAGCACGTTGCCGCTGGTCGTAGGGCCGTTTCTGTTTCCCTTTGCCACTTCTCGTATTCACGCTGCTCCTCAGGAGTCTTACCTTTTCGTTGCGTACCCATAGTGGTTCTACAACAACAATGAGATCAGTCGGTAGGTTGGTTGTTTTATATACGAAAGGCTAGAGGACGTCACTCCCCACGTCGCAAGCTGCCGTCGCAGCGGTAGCTTGCATAAGCAGTAATCTATAGCGGGAAGCATACGCGGTGAGCGCTACGTGCTTCGCATCATTGTCAGGAGCGCCTTATCATCAATTATGTGCTTCAGATGCTTGTTTTGTGCTTGTTCTTTATTGAAACGAATGCTGTTGTGTATGTTGCGTGCGCGATTGCAAAGAAGATACGCACTTTTTGTTTGCTGGGTGCTTGAAGCCTCTGCCTTAAGTGGGTCCGAGCCACTGCTCCTGCACTGCACTGCCGCCCGATCGGGCCACATTTTTGCTAACGGACGCTGACATGAAAAATGCTGACCACCGAGAGGCTAACAGCTTCGCAGTAAAATACCGAGCCGACCACGCATTCTGATTGAATAGCGCGTTAAATATACCGGGTGTCCCACGTCACTTGAGCCAAACTTTAAAAAAATATGCAAATGAGACGTAGCTGGGCAGAACTCAAGTAATGCTGTTTGTTATCGCTTGAAGATACTGAGATAATTTTTGCATTCCACCTAATTACATAATTAGATCTAATTATTTATTCAACTTCTCAAATCTTAGATGAAAGTGGAAATTGCAGAGCAACATGAAACACTCCCGATACAGCTTTCGGTTGCTCAATACGGGCTATATAAAAGTGTTTTTCCAAGAATGAAAGAAGCCAGCGAATATACGAAAGATACACGAAAGAACATTACCTTAGTTGTGTCCAGCCACGTGGCACTTGCATATTTTTAACGCTTGGCTCAAGTTACGTGTGACACCCTACAGAGAGTTAGGGAAAACAGGGGAAGGCTAGCAGGATCCCGCGAGCAAACAAAATTGACATGGCTTCAGTAAATTACATTTAGGCAGGTATTTGTTTAAGCGAATTGTAACCAATTGTTTCGATAATTTTGCTAACTGAAGAAAGAATACAGATGGGGCCATAATTGTGAACTGACAGTCCTTTCACACTTCTTAAATCCCAGAAGAACTTGAGCCACTCTTACACAATTATGTGAAATTCGATTTTTAACACGAGATCTATTATTTCAGGAATTAGTTCACAAAAAATCCTCTACCACAAATGTGCCGTACAGAATTGTTACCAATACTGGAGCTGGTCTATTTAAGATATTTGTTTGCTGAGGTACATCAAGGTACATCAGGCGTTTTTTTAGGTACATCAAAAGGAGTGTTTAGACAGAATAATGTCTCATTGTGAAGTGCTACGTCTTTGACTGAAATTAGGAACTAAATTTCAGTATTTACTAAAAGCGGTAGCAACAATCTCAGGCCTGACATGTACATTGCCATAATATTCAACCTTCTGGAAAGAAAAACTATGCGTTGATTGGTTTAAAAAATTGTTCAGATACTCCCATTGGCCTCTTAAAACAGTTTATGTCGTTGCATATTAAAGTTTCTAATATTTCTTCGCGGAATTTTCAGTAGACATGTAAGAGTTGCCATACTTTTCATGACTCTAAGCTAGATAAGCGGCTAATTATTGCCGTTCAACTTTTCTGTAGATGCTATCTTTTTTCTCATACATTTAGGTATAACTGCGAGAATCCCTTTACCTATTTTATTCCGTTAATAATTTTTAAATATGTTAGTATAACTCTTTAACTCAACCTTCAAATTCTCTCGATTTTAAAGTTTTATACAAAACGCCAAATGAAACCTTCAGTGAATTACGAATGGTAGGGATCAATTATGAAGGGGAGGGGCTAATCATGATTGATGTAGAGCCCTGCGCGGGCTCGGGCTGACCCGAAAGCCCGGGCCCGACCCAGAACAGTTTTTTCACGGGCTCGGGCCGGGCTCGGGCACGGCGTGTGCTTTTTGACCCTGGCCCGGGCCAGGCTCGGGTTTTTTGACGCGGGCCCGGGCCGGGCTCTGGCTTTCTGGTGGTGTGCATGTAAGGTGGAGCGAGTTATTCTCGGGTGTCACAACTCTGAAAAGCATTATTTTTCGGTCTCCGGCCGGGTTCGGGCCAGTTTCGAGTCGGGCTCGGGCCCGGCTCGTGCCTAAGGTAAAGGGGTGGCGGGCCGGGCCGGGCGGGTAACGTAGATTATTTCCGGGCCCGGGCCGGGCCCGGGTCTCGCCATAAAAGTTTTTATCGGGCTCGGGCGGGCCGCCCAACGTGAAAACGGGCCCGGGCCGGGCCCGGGCTGAAAAAAAATCGGCCCGTGCAGTGCTCTAGATTGATGCGCTAATAGAAGTGGCTGTGAAGGTGGGTGCGAAGGCGTGTTTGAGGGTGAAGTGTGGCTTTACCAAAATATTTTAAACAAGAGCTGGAGCGCGTTATGTGTGAGTAGATTCTAAATAGGTAAATAATACGTCGACAACATTTTGAAATGTGTAGTTTCCTTCAAGGCAACGAAAATTATACAATTTCCCAACAACAACATCTATGCTGCAAATTACGCTGTGATTTACAACGTTGCACAGGTGTCTTACTTTGATTTGTTTAGCAATAGTCTTGTGCTTTTTTAGTGCTGCAGGTTTTTCGATCTTTTAGTATTCTTTCTACTTCCCGCCATAGGAGATCCCAATAGTGCGAATTTCCCTCGGAGATCTGCACTGTGAAACTCACATCTGCATTTCCCACTCTGTTCATTTTTAACCCCCTGTAATTTCCTGTTGTTTTCTGTAGATATTCTACATTTACTGCTTTCCTTAGGCTTTTTTTAATGTTTGCACCTGCAAATTATGCGGTTTCTGTGCTCTCTCGGGCGTCCCTCGTCCTTCTTAACCACTTGTTTATGCGGCAGTCACTGGCACAGCAGTTTCCTTCTTTTTTCCCAAGTGACTCAAAACGTCGTATACCATGTTCCTTAGCAACAAACCCTGAGGCGGATTGTCTCCTTTGCTTTTCCAACCATGAAGTGTTTCATGTTTTCAGCAGCCCTGATACAGCAAATTTACGAGCGCATCTTCTTCGCTCATTCAAAACAAGAACAGAGGCAGCTAAGTTTAAAAAGAACGAGTATGTGGCTTGCCGTAATAGAATGAGAAAGAGCTTTATGTTACTTGATGCACGCGGGCCCTTCTGCGAGAATGATGCCAGGCTCTAGTAACCTACGCATCTCAAAGGTTCCCAGCTGGCAGCAACGCTCGTTTTCATCGAGCGGTTCCTGTAATGCGGTGCGTCGGTGCATACCGAGCATTCTTTCGCGCGCCAAGGAAGGAGAAGATTGCGGACGGCGACGCGCTGCGCGCAGCTTTAACGACCGCCCCGGGAAGTACCACGTGCGCACCCCTTGTTTCACACCGAGCGATGCACAGGAATGCTAGTTGCCTTCAAAGTGATGCGCGCGGAAAACGTAGAACAGCGAAAGGGAGCCCGCTCTCGGCGGGCGAAAACAACGGGGACCTGACACCGACAGC
The DNA here is from genome assembly GCF_013339745.2 of Dermacentor silvarum. Taxonomy (NCBI): domain Eukaryota; kingdom Metazoa; phylum Arthropoda; class Arachnida; order Ixodida; family Ixodidae; genus Dermacentor; species Dermacentor silvarum. Next base: position 158,905,620 of record NC_051157.2, on the reverse strand, counting down.
AGTGCCACCTACATGGGAAGGCAAAGTCTGCGCCGCGCCACAAGTTCTCATTCTGCAACCGTGGGCTGTGCGCGACGCTGACAACAATGTGAAAATTTTGCGATATGGTGTTGGGCGGAGTATTGAAAAGTAGGGCACGCTGAAAAAGCTGTAGTGTTAGACAAAGGGAAAATAGCGTTTTTTTTAATACGTTGTTCATTATTATCTTTTTTTTTGCATTAGTGGAGGCACGGCAAAAACTACTAGAAGAGTGGGTCACACCAAACTGAGAGAGTGAGAGAGAGAAGTTTAATGATTCGAAATGCAGAGAGGCCAGCATGAGGTACATTCTTCTAGCCAGCTACTCTGCGTTGGGGGACGGGGAAGAGGGAAAGAAAGAGGCGCAAGATGAGTGACGATGACGAGAGAAGGAGGGTGTAAAACATATGGCAAGCAATGTGGTATACTCAAATCCTACAGTCCAGGCCCGTACTTTTTAAAAAGTCCAGTAACGCCTGGATGACCTTAAAACTCCATTGAGCGTCTGGCCAAGGGCCGAAAATAAGGTCATCCGACAACGGTGGGCTGTCGAGACTCGTAAGGGCATTGTTCAACTTTTGACACTCTTCCACGTACTTAGGGAAGTCCTAAAGCTCATGACCTATAGTCTCATTCACATTGAACGACTCACAGTCTGGAAACTGGGTGCGTCGCATGAGGTGCACGTACCCGTTCGTAAACGCTACCTCCATCCTTAGTCTTTGCGTAATAATGGCACAGCTGCGTTGAATTTTCGGTGGAAGCCTAAATTTTATGGTAAGGCCCAATCTCTGCAGTCACCTGTGTCGATTATCTGGATTGTCCCAGTGCTTTTCTGTCGATTTTCGGATGACACTGGAGAGAAGGCAGTTGGCGTCCGCTCTTCAAAAAGGAATTGCAAGCAGTCCCTCTGGTTCTTCGAGTGCTTTCTTCGCTGTGGCATCAGCCAGTTCGTTGCCGTTTATACCACAGTGACTGGGAATCCACTCAAAATGTGATGTGGTGGCCGTTTTCTTGCGCTAAAGTTTATAGCTCGGCAGTTTGAAGAGCCAACACTCTGTAAGTGCTTTCTTTCAACACCAGTCTAAGTAGTTGCAGAGCCGATTTTGCGTCACTGAAGAGTGTCCATACTTGAGGAGGCTGTTGCGAAATATATTGAACGGCCTCTATGATTGCCACTAGTTCCGTAGATGTTGTAGTCGTCTTGTTACACAGCGCAGGCACGACGTAAGCCGCACCAGACGCATACGACGAGACCGATCCGTCTGTATACACATTCACCGAGGAGTCATATTCTTTCGACATATATTCAAGTGTTAAATGTCTGAGGCCGAGGGTAGGTATTCGCGATTTTTTTGAAATTCCTGGAATAGATAGACGTACCCGTATATTGGAAATTACTCATGGGGGCATACGTGGAACGTCAGCAGGGGCAAAGAATGATGGTATGGCGGATTCTTGGTATTTAATGACTCTTGAAAACGTGGAGTCCGGCCGTATGTGGGAAAGTGCCGATAAGGGGTGGCTTCGATGACGGCACAGCACTCACAGGAATACTTGAAGAGGTTCGTATCGTAGATAGACAGGTCAAGGGATGACGCGAGCCTCCTCAATTGTTCCATATATAGGTTGGGGTGCATATGTGGAACACCTATGACATGTTCTCAACATCTCTTCCTGGCCACTTTCCCGCGTACGCGAACATGACCGGCTCATACGTGATAGAACTGGCAAGCTATACCGAATGCAGCCGACGTAGAGAGCCTGGTACTGCCGGAGCAGCGAATGCTCAGATGGGCCCCACTTCATACCGGCCAAAAAGCGAAAAACTTGAGCAAGTCCAGTTAATTTCCTTTTCAACATTGCCACACGCTACGACCTTGAAACATCGCGGCTAATGACAACGCCGAGGTATCTGTGGTGGGTCACATATGGGATGGCATTGCCATTGATCATAATTGGATACCAACGCTGGATCCAATTCCGGCATCGTGAAAGGAAGGTCAAGACGAGCATCTTTAGGAGGTGGCGCGGGTCGGTGCAATGTTAGACATGTTGAAATATCGGTACGGGTGCGTCTTTTACAGAAGCCTTCGGCGACCTGCACTCCCGTCAGAGATTGTTGAAGTGCTACAGCACGGAAACTAAAGCACTGCCAACGTCGCTTGCCTGGTGTTATGGTGCAGGCATCGTCAGCCTAATAATTGTGAGGAATCTAGATGACCACGATGTTGTCAGGGTTACGTAATGACGTATATTCAGAATATGGCAGTGGGGTCTAGTTTATACACAACGCCACCGTCTTCACAAATTCCTGCTCTCCTGGCAGCGCCAATAGCGACTTCGAGCACTGGCCGGTACTAAGAGGACACAGGCGCGTATTCAATGAGCTGGAGGTTGCTCTTCTGTCGCTTTAAACTTTACTTAACGTGTTGGCATTGCCCGACAATGTTATGTTGCATTTGGCAGGAAGTTCGTCATCTACAAATAAGCAGAGCAACACAATATTCCATTTCACACTAGATCCACACATCAGTGTACGATTTTTTGTGTTTTCCTACCATTTTACGCATGTCATTTGCTTTTAGTATGATGCGTACATAACTACAATGTAGTAATAAAGTTGAGCTGTTCGAATGCAAGTAGAAGTAAACGACTGCTCTATGGAAGGCAAGACTACAATATTCTATTATAAGTTGCTGTGATTTGAGCACAATTGCCAAACCTAAATGTCATGCTATGAGAAATTGCCCACGACACCCTGTGTGCGTAAGAACGCACGTCTGCCCGCAAGAATTTAAGGAAGAGCAACACGAGGCTGGCTTTCGTAGAACCATCAAATATCGCTCGGTGTGGCAACCATTTCCGGCATTGCTGTCCCTACGGCAGCACGAAAACAGGCGTCCTATCTTAGCCTGAAACTACAAGTGCGTTTTGTACCATCTAATAATACAAAAAGAGCACAGACGAGATAAGGTTTGGTGAGCTGGTGGAGGGTAAGTCTATTATTAAATCATCCTACAGAAAAATCACGAAGCCTGCACCTGACCAGGAGCTCGCTTACACAAATAGGCCCTGCATACCTTGTTGCAGTCTGGCACCGATAGGCGTGGGCGGCGGGTTGCAAGTTTCAAATTGTTATAAGGATATTTCCGGTCACGCGAAGGCCCGGAGCTACACTTTTTGAATTAAGGAGTTCAGCGTTGAGCACGCACCAAAGGCGATCAACTTTCTCAAGTTCTTATCGCTTCTTTCCCAAGCACTTTGCCCAGGAACGACGCCTAATGCTCTGATAAAAGAGGTGCAAAATCTTTTGGCTTTATTTTTTATTGTCAATCAAGCGCTGATAGTATAATGCCAGCACAGAAAGCCAGCTCTCACTAATTATGAACAGCTGACTATTCAATACCTTTCCTGCAACAAGTGTAGCTTGGCCCAACAAGTACAAATGGCGTCCGCCGCCGTTTTCATGAAAATGAAGGAAAGACTCTGGAAACTTTACTCACTTTACTGACTTTTGCTCACAATCTGCCGGGCGTACAATGTCGTTCACACCGTTTTTTTCGCCGACATGTATGGCGAACTCGTTTTCTTTTATATTAGATCTTGTTCTTTTTTCTTCTTTTGCTTGACGTATGTGATGGCGTTTTTTATCACAGGCTTGTTTTCAGTTTCACTTTCCCACGTCTTTCAGATGTTGTTAAAGCTAGGCAGGTTGTTATGAAATATTGCAATATCTCACGTGATTTTGAAGGTCTCTTTACCTCATTATTCAATTTCAGATTTTATTATTGTCTAGATTAACTTTTTAACATTTTACTCTAGTTGTGTGTCTAAAACTCCATACCTGTGAAAAATATTCAGCAAGAAGCCGTGGATAACAAGATACATTATTCACCTGCAACGCAAAAGGTAAAATTACAGAAAGCTGATGTTAGCGAACTTCTTCTGACAGAATTGAAAGCTACTTGAGGCTACGTGAAAAAGGCGTGAGAATCAATGGCGAATATCACAGTAACCTTCGGTTTGCAGACGACGTTGTCATATTCAGCAACAATGGGGACGAACTACAACGAACAATTGAGAACATTAACCGAGAAAGTGTAAGAGTGGGGTTGAGGATTATTTTGCAGCAGACAAAGATAATGTTGTATAGCCTGGCAAGGGAACAAGAATTCGGAATCAACAATCGGCCTGTAGAGTTTGGAAAGGGGTACGTTCATCTAGGTCAATTACTCACAGGAGACCTTCATCATCAGAAGGAAGTTCACAGAAGTGTAAAATTGAGTGGGAGTGCATATGGCCGGCATTGCAAAATCCTGATTGGGAGCTTACCACTGTCGTTGATAAGAAAAGCGTACAATCATTGCATTCTACCGGTACAAACATATGGGGAAGAAATTTGGAGGCTAACAATGAAGCTCGAGAACAAGCTAAGGACCGTACAAGGAGCGATGGAACGAAAAAAGTTGTCGCAGTTTCACCTGAAAGGCGAAGCATCAATTGCGATAGCAAATTTGTAGAGAGCTATACGGAGTAATGATAGTAGCTTTATCAGCTGTATAAACTTGGACATGCAGCAGCACCGGCAACACGCAGAACTGTTGTGGACGCCGTCGGCGTTTTGCCCGCGTTCGCACAAAATGCGTGCGGCGTTGGAGACTGTTGCCGGAGCCTCTGATATAAATAGGCACTTGGTGCCGCAGCTAAACGTCGCCTCCCTTCCCTTCCCTCCCCCCATGGTCTTTCGCGTGTCGGAAGAAGGCGCGTTTGTTCTACATATATGGTGATTGTAAAGGAGGAAAGAGACGCCTACTTCTGCAGCCCTTAAGGGAGCACGGCGCAGAACGCGCGTTAGTTCTCCGCCGTGCGTTCAGTCCCCGTGAAAGCGCGCGTCCCTCGCGCCCTTTCCCTCGCACATACAGCGTTCGGCGCGCGGCGACGATTTCATCTCCATTGACGTCATACGGAACCTCACGGCGACGGCGACGGCAGAAATCTGCTTTGGAGTGTCCATATAATTGCTATCGCAATAAAATGTTGGGCTTACCGTTAAGAGACAGGAAGAGAGCAGTGAGGATCAGAGAGCAAACGCGGATAGACGATATTCTAATTGACATTAAGAGCAAAAAATGGAGCTGGGCAGGCTATTTAATGCGTAGGATGGATAACCAGTGGACCATTAGAGTTACAGAATGGATACCAAGAGAAAGGAAGCCCAGTGGAGGATGGCAGAAAACTAGGTAGGGTCATGAAGTTAGAAAAAAATAGACAGGCGCAATTTGGAATTAGCTAGCGCAAGCCACGGGCAATTAGAGAGCCTTTGTCCTACAGTGCACATAAATATAGGCTAACGATGCTGATGATGATTATAACGAAAATTAAGCTTGAGCAACTTATTAAAACGTCACACTAAGTCAATTTGCCGCAGATGGTCTTCCAACATTACAGCAGTTTGGACCAGACTTGTACACGTGATAGAAAAAAGTGATACATTAAAATTACAACTACTCCTTTCTAAAGCATTACTGATTACAGTCAACAATTAATGCCATGCGAAAGTAGTTGACCAAGAAGGCGATTACTATAATGTTGCTTTCTTGTCTAGCTTATTATTATTGCACAAATGCAGCAAGTAGAACTGGCTGGCCTGGAACTTTAAACGAGTCCTCTCCAGCCTTTCACACGTTGTTTTTCTTTACTAAGAATTGATTTGAAAAATATTATTTGGTTAATATTGCCTAGATTTCCTGTGAAGGCACTCCCAATACGACCAGAGAAAAAAAGTTAGCGTAGCTTGCCCAAGTGGCGCAAGGCTAAAGAAACAGCGGAGCTGAGCGGCACCTAGCACCACCAAGTCATCCCCAGCATTTTCCGGAATTTATTGATTATTGATCGATTTTCCATTACCTATTGATTGGATATCCAATTGCTATCGCAAGATATTGACCTTGTATTTGGGCTAGGCTAAGCACTACCAAGTCATCCCCATTATTTTCAGCAATTTATTGATTATTGATGGATTATCGATTAGCTATTGATTGGCTATCACAAGGTATTGGCCACGTATTTGGGCTAGGTTAAGCACTACCCAGTCATACCATCCTCGAGCTTAAACACCTTCGCTAGTTCGCAAGGGTAGGTGCCATTGCGCTGGGACCCTTTCTCCACAAACGCCAGGATCGGCCCACATTTTCTGTTCACTCTGCACGGACTAACCGTCGACTTAAACAGCTCGGCTGTCAAAAAATCCCAGGACACCTAAGCACTTCGTACGAGTTGTGAATGTGAAAGCACTATTGTCCAATTGAACGCCGCTGACCGTCTTTCCAGTTTTGCGCTGCTAGTAATGTATTCGAATTTTGCTGGGGGGCATGTTATCGAGTTTGGCGATGAAATTGGTGCGGCATTTTTTTTGTACTGTTTCTACAATAGCATGTTGACTGTATACAGTAGCCATTTGGACGATATTGCTGACAAATCAAGGACGCCGTAAGCCACCGACGTCCTGCGCGACGAGAGACTGAGGAAGCGGCAGCGGCTATCAAGGCCGGCTGGCATGCACAGCAGCTAATCCCATGGGCGTGAGTGACAGATATACGGACCTTGCGCCGGCTTTCGAGAGCGAGACGCCGGCACCCACACACACGCGTCACGTGACCGCCTCGCCGACGGCAACCCGTCTCGCTCCGCGACGTCGCGTCGCCGTGTGTGCTCCATCGAGGCACGCTGGTGACGTGGCGTCGCGGCCATGTCCTCTCCTCTCACGCAGCATCTGCCACGCTATGGCAGCAGTAGGTGTTCCGATTCGCCCGCTCGCTCTGCTCTGTCGAGGCGCGCTCGTGCCCTGGCGTCACCGCCAGTGGAAATTTAGGTGCTTTATTGCTGCTAAAGGCGCCGGCATTTTCGCTCAATGGTCCGTTTGATGATTTAACATCAAAACTGCAAAATCTTCCGTGGGTGATTTCCTCGCGTTATTGGCCATCGCTGTCTAGACAAAGAAGCGCCGTTTCGATTTACCGGCTAACATCTGGTGCACCTCTTCCCCACACACTTTACTCGTAAGTAATTTAGACTTTAACAACTATTTGTAACGGGCGCTATCAAACGTTCATGTTCCTTGAAAACGTGGTCAAATCTGTAATGCAGATTAATATTAGGCTGCATATTGTTCAGGCCGTAAAAATACTGTTGGTGTGCTACAATCGGAAAAATAGGGGTATATAATTCACGAATGTATAGGCAGATTCAAACATATGCGATTAATGGGCATAAATTGCTATCTACCTCATAGAAGGCATATACCTCACTTAGCGAAAAATAATTGAGCAGCAGGTCTTACCGTCGATGAACCCTGCTTAAAACGCTTCTAGGAGAAAGAAAGAGAGAGAGATAAGGGAGGGGTGAGAGTTTATTAAAAAAGAAAAGCTAAGAGGTTCAACATCCAAAAAAGGTGTGCAGGGGTGCTATGCAGGATGCGCCGAGTTTCTCGTTCGCACGAGTTTCACCCGAGTTTGCTCGATGGCAGTCAGTGAACGGAGATAGCAAGGAAAGTGCAAGAACAGCAGGCAAAAAGAAATGTCGAGATAAAGCCGCGTATGACAACATGAGCGCACCCTGCACGGCACAGTGATTCCGTGCTTCAAGCACAGAAGACTGCGCAGGAAAACGCGCCAGCGCCGCGTATTGTTATCAACGTATTATCACCATTTAGCAATACCGTGACTGTACCGCTGTCTATCTGCACACTTGCCGTGAGTCACTTGCCACGCCTTTCTAGGGCGCGTAAAGGGCGTGCCTCCTCTTTCGAGCATTATCTTTCTATCCTCCGTCGAATGCGAACAGGGCACATGCGGTGCATTGTTGCGCCTACACTTTCCCTCAATCGATTACGTTCAAATACAACAAATAAAATAAGAAACACTTTATTTCTTGAAGTATCTGTTTTTCGTTTGGAATGCCATAAATGTTTGATAACAAACAGAGATCGAGTGAATTATTAAATTTTGCACTTTTTTGCCGCGAGTGGCGACAGTGAGGCGAAAGCTTACAAGCGGATACATTTTATAGGGTCGCACGCACGAGGGAGTTCATACGGTGAGCAGTCGCCAGGGGCACTGCAGTGCTATCCTTGATAGGGTGCCTTGAAGCCCGCGCGCATCGAGGAACTCTAATCCTTGATAAAGTCAGTCAGGACAATGATCTTTCCATTTCCTGACTATTAGGGGAATGGCAACGCAGCGCTACGGCATGGTTGTTCACCGCAGGTGCTTCACTTAGGCGGCTATTCAGGCCGCCGCTTTACCAACTGAAACGACAGGAGCAACGGCTGTCACTGCAAAATGGCTGTGCGGTATTCTAGGGTCCGTAGTGACGCAGCACAGCGAAAATGCGCCCGTTTATCTGCCAGCGGGAAGCCTCCGCGATGCATTGCAAAGAAGAGCGCGCTGCCTAGTGACACAATTCATCGCTTGTCATCGCTTTCCTAGTGAAGGTGCCTTCCGTTCGCATGTATACGCAGAGTTTGAGTGTGTTGTTCTCTCCAATGTGCTTGCCGATTGCCTCTGCTGCTGAGCTAACAGCGATCGCAGATAGATATAGTAACGACAGCGCAGCAATCGCATTTTGGCGGGTGAGGGCTCCTGTGTGCAGTGAGGAAATTAAACTTCGAACGCAGGAAGGGGTTGCAACTATTTAGTGTGCCGTGCTTGTGATGAAGAAATGCCATCGCACTGGGTTTTAAAAAGCGAGCGTTTCTCGGCGCTGACCGTGTTTGCTACACTGCAGACCCGATACACCACCGATGACAGAGCAGCCATCTCAAACAACAGCTGCGATACCTTTACGTTGGAAAACACTACGCACTGCTCAGCATCGTCATCCACCACGGCGCATCGACGCCTTGCAAGCAGCTACAGTGTCGTTCCGATAATTATTTGCTGTGCGCTACATCGCTACAATGCAGACAATGAACCATGTTGTGGGGCCATCACAGCCTAAGAAGATGGATGCATAAGCCAGCGAAAGTCGCCGCTTTGTTTTTGATAGTGGTTCTCAGTTACAGTGCATCACCGATGACAGTGTGCTGTGCGTATTTTATGTCGGCGGTCAAGATTGCTGATGCCTCTCAGTTCCGCACCACGTCGCTGTTGCCGGAAAATAAGTTGGGCGTGGCCCAACCGTGGCGGGCGCGCGCACAAGAGTTACATGCCTCGCGCGGGGCGTGACGTGTGGTTTTGATTGACACGCGAACTCGGGCCAAACTCGTACATCGCGAAACCCCCTCGAGTTGAACTCGGGAACATGGTGGCGGCAGCAGCAGCCTGTGTAATCGCATCCAGCGGCAGCAAGCGTCAATATGACCATCTGGACCCGTTCAACTACATGTCCGACGTAGAGTTTCAGCGTCATTTTTGCCTTTCCAAAACGTGAGTAAGCTGGCTGTGTGACGAGTTAGGCGAAGGCCGTCGTCTGCGGAGATAGGGGGGCGGGCAAATTTTGCTTTCCCAGCGTAGACTGGTGTGACTAGGCTGCGGAGGAATAGTTCGTGCGATCGCTTCGGCTTTCTCCTGTTTCAAGCAAGCTCGTCCACCGCGCCCCAGCCCCAGGCCAGGTCCGGCGTCGTCATCGGCGTACTAGAGCGCCAGCGAGCACCTGGGGTTCAACCCGGACCAACCAACCTGAGCAGGCGAAGTAGTCACATTATATTGGAAGACTCAGAGTGAACGCCGGGCTGCCTTCCGGTGCAACAGGTGCCGAAATCAGTTGTGGCAGGTACACGGTACCGCTGCACGGCACGGGCAGAGAGGCGAAGGAAGTTACTGCGCCAACACGGACCGCCTCGGCCGTCCGAACGACCACCTCTCCAGGCGGCAAATGATTTGGCTCACGTACTGCGTGAGCAAAAGCGTAGACATATGGATGTTGAAAGAGACCGTAGACTTGTTTCCTCTATCGGAGCACGCCATCGCCGACTGGAGGAGCTACCCCTGTAAGGTCGCGAGGGACGAGCTGCTGGCGCGAGCTCCACTCTGTGTCCCCGGGAAGACAGCGCAAATGGACGAGGGCCTTCTTCGCGGCGAGCAAAAGTGCAATCGAGGCCGCCTAATGACGGGCGACAACGTTCCACCGAGCAGCCAAAACTACGGTGGTGTTAAAGATGGTGGCCCATGGGTCTTCGGCATGGTCTGCGCGACCTCAGAGGTGCTGCTACTTTTCAAGGTCGACCGACGGAAGGCGGCGACGCTAGGCGCCATTATTGCAGCCAATGTTCAACCGGGGACCATTATTCATAGTGACGAATTGGCCGCATACAACTGTATCCCAAATTCAGTGGATGCTAACGGGGCTATGCCTCAATCTGCATTGGGAGACAGTTAACCACAGCGTGCACTTAGTGGAAACCAACGCGGGCGTTCACACGCAAAAAATAGAAAGTTATTGACAAAAAGTGAAGCGTCACCTCGTCAGTAGTGGGTACAGAGTAACTGCACTGATGCTGGAGTCCCACCTGAGATGAATGTGGTGGCACTCAACGGCCACGTGCGCTGCAAAGACCCTTTCTTGCGTTTGTTAGAAGCCACGGATCGCTGGGGCTACCCAGTATAAATACTCTTTCCTGCGGTTGTTAGAAGCCATCGCTCGGCGCTAGCCAGTATGAAGGCGCGTCACAATGTAAAAGAAAATAAAGCGTAGTTTCTTTATCCTTGCATGAGTGTTTTCCGACATTCCTGAGTGATTACACGGTAAGCGCGCGGCAAACCATTCCTGCGCTAGCCGACGCTCCCTTCGTCTCGAAGCCTTACTTTAGCGCGAGCAACGAGCGATCTGTTGAAAGCCCAGTGTAAAAATCAGGCGCACACCAATCTGCGCTCGGAAATGGGAGCGCAAGCACGTAGCGAGCCGCACCAATTAAATCCACAGGAAAGAGAAAGAGCAACGAGCGATCTGTTCAAAGCCCAGTGCGAAAACCAAGCGCACACCAATCTGTGCTCGAAAATGCTAGCGCAAGCACGTAGCGAGCCGTGCCAATCCAATCCAGAGGAAGAAAGAGGAGGGAGAGCGTGCCCTCGTGGTATAACGCGAAACGATTAAACTACAAATTAGTCTAATACACATTCAGTGTACAATTTGTAAACTTTAAAACACCTATACCCTACGGTATTGTGACTAATATCATTGTACTAAATGCATTTATTTGATAACTTGCTTGTGCCTCTAATGCACTCGGTGGAACGACAAACAAGTGAAAGAATGCACGACCATGCACCGACCGTATGATCACGTGAGCCCAGTTTGTCGACCGCCCATATGGCAACGCCCAAGGGATGATGGCCACCCAGAGTGAATCTAGATAAACCAATGAAACTGGAGGTGTGCCGACGGACAAACTTTGTCTTGTTACCATTAGTTCTTTCATCTTGGGGCGTCGCCAGAGCTCGTGAAGATCCCGAGTTTCGCCAAAGTCGGGGCATCCTGCATAGCACCGCAGATCTGGAATCATATTCTGTTCAGGTGATTTAGCGTTAGCAGCAAGGAGGAGGAGGAGGAAAAGAGAGAAAGCAGGGACGTTAACCAGAAAAAATGTCCGGTTGGCTATCCTACACTGGGGGACGGGAAAGAGGGAATAGAAAGATGATATAGAGAGAGGAGGAGCGGGGGGGAGGAAGGACATGGTGAGCTCGCGCACGTACGCAGATGTCCTGAGCAATTCAAAGTCGTTCACATAGCCCAGCCACCCTCAAGAAAGACAACAGTGCCTTCACAAGAAGCTGATTGTGCGAAGGAGGTAATGCCGGTACATGTTTTCATCGCTTTTGACGCTGTAGCTCTCGCCAAATTTAGGTGTTCAATGCTGCGTCGCCTGATATAGCTTGTTTCGTCAGAAATGCAACTGGGTTAGTGCAATTAGTTACTGCCAAAAAGTTATTAGGTTAAAGTGAACGTTGCGGATTAGGAAAAAGTTAATCCTAAAATTACAGAATCACCAGTGATATAGTTGATTACAGGTATATAATTACATCTAATTCGTTACGTGCATATCCGGTTTCAATCAATCAACTGAACTGATGGGATTTAACATATAGCTGCTTATCAGGATCTTCTAAGTACCAAAACAGAAACAGTGGAACCATCTATTGCACATTCACTTTTAAAGCCAAGTGCAAATATTGTATCCTATTTGCAGAGCAGATCCGTCAGCGCCTCTCTACATCTTGGGACGTAATCACTTAACTCCTCTCACCAAGACACCGCAAAAGAATCATCCGAGATTCACGATATTATTGCTCATTAAGTGAAACCTTAATTACCCTAGTAACCAAGTATTACCCTAGTAACCAAGTAATTTCATCTAACACCTTACTATAAGACGGCGCATTCCTACAGCAATCAACTACAGCCGAATTGCGGCCGATCAAAAGTTCCATGTCTACCGTCTTGAACCGCTCAAAGGTATTTTTCTCCAACCATTACTAGCTCATTTAGGCGAAGTAGCAAATTAATTTTTGTAACCTCACACAATTCTTAGCAACGGTCAGCATGACTTTAAGCCCAATTTTTCTACTCCCACCTAGCTGGCACTGCATATATCGATTGATTTTCCAAGATGCTTGACACCTAATGACAAGTGGATGCCTTATCTTTAGTTTCCTCCAAGGCGTTCAATAAAGCTGCGCATGGTAAACTGTTAGAAATAGTGGAAACTATAGGTAATCGTACGCAAACCGTAAACTGGTTGGATAATCCTAAAAAAATGTTACCATCGATAGTCAACATAGCTTAAACGTCATTCGTGCCTCAAATAAGTACAATCAAAGAAAAAAGGTGATCGCTGACTATTGGTTAGAGTATCGGGCTGCTCTTGCTAGGTGGGCTATGTTCAAACCCCGCACCGTTTTTCTTTTCTCTTTTTGTTTAGGATTGAGCATGCGGGAATCTACGCGCCGAGAAACCGACCAGCGACTGACCGACTCAGTCAAAACGACGGGATGGTATGCAAATAAAGCTTATCTGTGTCCAGGTATGTCTATTTCAGAATGTTATTTAAACACAGTGGACGCAACCAAAACTTACGTTTACCCACTTGGTAGTGTGTGAAAATAGAAAAAATTAAAAAGGCTAGCTCACTCCTATTTTTATTATTTACAGATTTTTGTGCTGCAAAGAAATAAACGTTATGCGTGCTCAAGTTTTTTAAAAATAAAATATGAGGATAGAGTTGTACCACTGACAAAAATACTTTCGTGCTTCCTTTTTGGGGATATGTTTGATTTATTGTAAGAACGAAAGCAAGTGAGGACGATGTGCAGCATATTGTCACAATACTGAAACATCAAGCTTGTCTGCAGAAAGTGAACATTTTCTAGTTCGTTTGACAATTGTTTGTTATTGCGTTCGGCTTTTTTGTACCTACTTTAATATAGGTTTGGAGGGTCCATTCGTAACTGCATTGGTGAGAAAGCTTTCTGCCTGAAGCCCTAAAGCTCTTTTGTAGGGTCTGAAGTTCTGCATTGCTCCGCGCATACATCAAGAGTGCGGTCGGATCTGCTCCGAGAGGAGCAAAGCCTCTGTATCGTGTTCAATTTATTCGTGTCGACGTGACAGCCGTAGCTGAATTGTCAGCGAGGTGACATCCTGTCACTCCTTTCCTCGCACTTTGTAGGCACAAAGTGGTTGACGTTGTTTTCACTTTCATGAGTTCCGCCGCCTTCAATAAAAAGAATGGTGCAGTGTGTGTAGCCCTTATTTATAATTTTAAACTGCCGACAATGAGCCACTATGCGTCCTACACTAGAAATGGCTTACGCAGCACTTCTGTGACTGGCGGTGTCTCTTTTTCATTTCCTGTGAAGAACTAGAGCACGGGTGCTGTCTAATGGCACACTGATCTTGTCGGTATAAATATAGTACAGTTTGGACGAGTTGGTTTCTGTTCCTAATGAAAGTACGATGCGCGAAAAGGGAACGAGGACAAGAAAGAGTACAGGACGAGCACTCACTCACAATTGAAGTTTAGTTGTCGATGTGTGATCGCCCTGTATTGGTCCCACTTCCTTTTTCGAGCTTTATACTTTCATTACGAACACAAACCAATTCTCCCAATTTGTTGTACAACTGCAATATATGGCATAGGAGCTTCTGCGCCGAGAGGACCCGCATCTCTCCATCGGAAGTAAAAGTCGGGAACATAGTAACTTTATGGGGGGCCGACAGCTTTCGTTCGTTCATGCAGCGTATCCACGCACGCTCGAGTATATGGGAACCATCTCTGAAGTGCGCGATGCTCCTAGTCTAGCAACCTTTAGCATGAGCACGACGAGAACTTACCAGGCATCATTCGTTCGTTGCACTTTGATCGCCTCACACAGGTACATTCTCATCACCGGCCATCGGAAGGCGAGAGCATATTTGTCCATGCACAGTGCCACGAATGAGGCGAAAACGCATCCACGATTCCACCTCATGTCCGTTGTACTACTGCATTAGTAGTGCTCAGAACTAGTGGCCCCGAAAGGTTATCTAGAAGTTACGACGGGATGTCATCCGAAAAAAGTCAGAGCTCTTTCACTACTGTGAAGTGGAAGGCAGCGAAGCTGTTACTATGGTGGGTCTGCTGTAGTGAATATTGCTATAGGGAATTTATGTATTATCATTATTGACTATATTGAGCGTATTCGGCATATTCGTCGAAGAGCAAGGTCACCAGCATCGTGTTTTCGCACAGCGTGATGGCCAAGTAGTGCGTTTGCTGCGCCAAGTTCGCGCCATCGTCATAGACTAGCGTATTGTCACCTGTATTAGTGGGAATAGGGCAAGCGCAGAGGCGCAAGAAGAAAGAAGTGCGCGTGCTAACCGCCCCACTCGATAGTTAGCCCTCGCCGCCGTTTTCTCCAGAGCCCAGCCGCTCTCAATAAACGTCGTCAGCCCCTTTTCAAGACGCGTGGCAAAGTGGTGGAGGGGCTGGGCATTTCTCACTCTTGCCACAGACTCCTCCTGGGAGCAGAAGCACCAGCCCTGTGTTAGTCCATATTCCCTTACATCGGACCAGCCGCAGGATCCAGGGACTGCCCCCTGAAGACACCGTAGTGCTTCAGACTACCCCAACCGGTATGGAACGTACAATGACGAACCGGTATACACTTCAGAACCCGCTGGTGCCGAAGTCGTTTCATGGCGACGTCTTCGAAGACGTCGAAGACTGGATGACCGACTTCGAGCGCGTCGCCGAAAGCAACGAATGGGACGACGCGACTAAATGTAGGAATGTCTACTTTTGCCTCGGGGACGGCGCGCGTACATAGTTTCAAAACCGGGAGGAGCAACTGACGTCGTGGCGCGAGTTCCGCCGTTATCTACTGGACCCTTACGCCAGTCCTGATCGCCGCGAACGAGCCGAACGAGCAATTAAGGTCTGCGTCCAGCTTCCCAACGAAAGCGTTACCGCGTTCGTCGAAGATATGACGCGCCTCTTCAGACGAGCAGACCCTGGAATGACCGAGGACAAGAAGTTGCGTCACCTGATGCGAGGGGTGAAGGAGCAGGTCTTCGCTGGTCTGGTGCGCAATCCTCCGACGACTGTCGCCGAATTTCTATCCGAGGCGGTCAGTATGGAGAAGATGCTTCAGCAGCGTTCTAACATTTACGAGCGGCAAGTGATTGCGACTACGGACATATCGACGGCCATCGGAAGCCACAATGACAACCTTCGAGACCTCATCCGCACCGTTGTGCGCGAAGAGATACTGAAGATTTACGGCACCCCACAAGCCACGGTGAGCTTCATTGCGAGTGTTATACGAGATGAAGTGCACCAAGCGCTCCGGTCCACCGTTCCTTTTCCTAACACCGCGCCTGCACCTGCTGTACACCACCGTGCGACCTACGCAGAAGTGCTTCGTCCCCGCCGCTGTTTGTTCAGGCCGCTCATCCGGTTGCACTCCCACCAGCCCAACCGCTGCCATACATCGAGGAACGACGTACGCCTCCACCGTTTCGCCATGCCGCTTCTCCGGTTGTGCTTCCGCAAGAGCAACCGGTGTATTACGCCGATAATCGACGCATGTCCCCTCGGAAGTCAGACGTTTGGCGCACTCCGGTTCGCCGTCCTCTGTGTTTCCACTGTGGTGAGGCAGATCATTTGTACCGCCAGTGCCCATACCGACGCCTTGGGTTGCGGGGCTTTTCTGCCTACTCGCCGCCACCCCGACTGGGCCAACGACCTCGTGACATTGAGGATTATCTGGCTGAGCAACGCATGCCACCGCCTACCGGGCGGCAGTCACGCTCGCCGTCGCCAAGGCGATTTTCACCATCGCCCCAGCGGTATTCGAGCGGACGGTCGACAAGTCCCCGCCGGGAAAACTAACTACAGCGACCTTTGGGGGCGAGGCCGCTGGCAGTCGACGCACTGAAGACCTCCGATCGACGCGAGTAAAGAAGGGTACCGGTCCGACATCAACTGCAGCTCAACGGAATGACCGGCTTTCGCTCGACATATTGGTGGTGATCGACGGTTACGCGGTTAGCGCTTTAGTGGATACTGGAGCGGACTATTCTGTTTTAAGCGGGAGGATGGTGACGTTTCTGAAGAAAGTAATTACCCCTTGGCACGGCTCGAAAATTCGTACGGCTGGCGGTCACGTCGTTACTCCACTGGGATCCTGCACGACAAGAGTTCGAATTCGGGAATCGACATTCGTGGCGAGTTTCCCTGTCCTACACGAATGCTCCCGCGACGTCATTCTCGGAGTTCACTTCGTGCAGGAATACGGCGCTGTTATTGACCTACGGGGAGGTGTAGTCACCTTCTCAGCCGACCAAGCAATCGACACAAACGACGACAAACGACGTGACGACGCGATACGTGTTTCCGCCGAAAGTTTTACGCTTCCTCCAAGAGCCAGTGTTCTGGTCGAAGTGATGTGCGGTGGAATGCGCGAAGGTGGAGTGGTCGCAGAAAGTAACTTAGCGAATCTACTGACGCAAGGCGTTTGTGCGGCCAGGAGTGTGCTACAGCTTCGTGATGGCCGATCTAAGTTGCTAGTCACCAACTTTAGCAACGAGCATCGACACCTCTTCCGCGGTACTTCGATAGCGTTTGCCGAAGAAATTGAACACGTTGCTGAATGTTTTGCCCCTGAACCAGTGAGGCTGGCTGACAAGTCACTGGGCACCGTCGACATTAATTCCGAGTTATCTAATGACAAACAGGCAGCACTGCACGAGCTCTTGCTTGAATTCAGGGCATGCTTAGCAAGCTCGTCTAAGGTACGCCAGACTTCGGTTACAAGGCACAGGATCATCACATGCGACGACGCACGCCCGATACACCAGCAGCCTTACCGCGTGTCGGCAAAGGAACGCGCAGCGATTCGTACGCAAGTATAAGAGATGCTTGAAGACGGCGTGATCGAACCTTCCAACAGCTCATGGTCGTCTCCGGTCGATCTTATCAAAAAGAAAGACGGAACGCTATGCTTTTGCGTCGACTACCGGAAGCTCAACAACGTAACTAAAAAGGACGTGTACCCACTGCCACGTATCGACGACTCGTTAGATAGACTGCGGCGTGCCCAGTACTTTTCGTCACTCGATTTGAAAAGTGGATACTGGGAGATCGAGGTAGACGAACGAGACCACTGAGAAAACTGCTTTTGTGACTCCCGACGGCATTTACGAATTTCGAGTGCTCCCTTTCGGTTTGTGTTCAGCCCCAGCAACTTTCCAGCGAATGATGGATACTGTCCTCGCTGGATTGTAGTGGCAGACTTCCCTTGTGTATCTTGACGACGTAGTTGTCTTTTCTGAAACATTTGAGCAACATCTTCATCGCCTGCGGCATGTGCTAGAAGCGCTCCGATCGGCTGACATCATGCTTAAATCAGAGAAGTGCCACTTCGGTTATGAAGAGCTCAAGTTTCTCGGACACGTCGTCAGCGCCAAAGGAGTTCGACCCGATCCCGACAAGCTTGCCGCTGTAGCAGCTCTTCCTCCTCCTGCAGACAAGAAGGCCGTCCGACGCTTCCTGGGCTTGTGTGCGTTTTATCGCCGCTTCATCGACAACTTCTTGAAGACTGCGGAACCCCTGACTCGCCTTACCAGGGATGACACGCAATTTGCATGGACGAATGAGCAACAGGCGGCCTTCGCTGAACTACGCCAACGCATGCAGTCAGCACCCGTCCTGGCACTTTTCGATGAAGAGGCTGACACCGAGGTGCATACTGACGCCAGCAACATCGGCCTTGGCGCAGTACTCGTCCAACGTCAAGACGGCATTGAAGGAGTAATAGCCTATGCTAGCCGCTCGCTGTGCCGTGCCGAGGCGAACTACTCTACTACAGAAAAAGAGTGTCTCGCGGTCGTCTGGGCGATCACGAAGTTTCGCCCTTATCTCTACGGCCGTCCCTTCAAAGTGGTGACAGACCAGCATGCTCTATGTTGGTTGGCGAACATACGCGATCCTTCAGGACGGCTGTCACGGTGCAGCTTGCGGCTACAGGAATTCGACGTCACCATAGTTTATAAGTCTGGCCGCAAGCACGAAGACGCCGACACGTTGTCGCGTGCTCCCGCCGAATCTGTCATTCGACGGTCAGAGGACGACGACGGCTTCCTGGGCGCCCTTACTACGACGGACTTGGTCAAATCGCAGCGTGACGACGCTGAAATTCGACCTCTCATCGACCACTTAGAGGGCCGTCAAACAACCATACCACGCCATATACGTCGCGTCTTGACGTCCTTCTCTCTACGAGACAATGTGCTGTACAAGAAGAACGCCCGCCCGAATGACCGAGCCTACCTCGTAGTAGTTCCAAAAGACTTGCGGGACGAAATTCATTTCGCTTGTCACGACGAGCCTACATCTGGCCACCTCGGCTCCTCACGAACGCTTGCTAGAGTGCGCGAGATGTATTACTGGCCCGGACTTTCGGCAAGCGTCAAGCAGTATGTTAAAGGCTGCCGTGAGTTTCAGCGACGAAAGTCATCGCCCCTGAAGCCCGCCGGGTTATTGCAACCCATTGAACCACCTCATAAGCCATTCGACCAAGTCGGCTTGGACATTCTTGGGCCTTTTCCTCTGTAAACCGACGGCAACAAGTGGGTGATTGTCGCCACTGACTATTTAACCCGCTATGCCGAGACAGAGGCGCTCCCACGAGCCACGGCTTCTGAGGTAGTGCAGTTCTTCATGTGTCACATTGTATTGCGCCATGGTGCCTCAGCCACTGTTATCACAGATAGAGGAACGGCGTTCACGGCACTGCTCATGGACGAAATTTTTCTACTAAGCAACACCAGGCATCGAAAGACGACCGCTTACCATCCGCAGTCCAACGGCCTTACGGAGCTATTAAACAAGACCATCACAGACATGATCTCTATGTACATCGACGACCAGCACAAAACATGGGATCGTATCCTGCCTTATGTGACCTTCGCGTATAATACCGCCGTACAAGAAACAACGCGCTGAACACCATTTCGCCTTGTCTACGGCCGCGAAGTACAGACGATGCTAGACGCTATGCTTCCGTGCCACGACGCCGAGCACCTTACTGACGCCGAAGAAATTGCTCAGCGCGCTGAGGAGGCTCGCCAGCTCGCGCGGCTGCACATCGGTGAGCGGCAACACGCAGATGCACGGCGCTATAACATCCGTCACCGACAAATGCGCTACAGTCCCGGAGACCAAGTGTTGGTGTGGACCCATGTTCGCCGACGTGGCCTTCGTGAAAAGTTGCTCAGCCGGTTTTTTGGCCGCTACAAAGTGCTGCGCCGCATTAGTGACGTGAACTATGAAGTCGTTCCAGACAGTGCGGCGCAAACACGGCATCGACAACCACCTAGTTCTGACGTAGTTCACGTCGTACGCATGAAGCCCTACGTTACGCGTTCGTGATTTTTACGCCCCATTTGCACCCAATCCACTTACCTCTCCGTTTCTAGAGAGGTAGAGAATTGTTTCTAGCTACGCTGCTGTAGCTCTCGCTGTGTTCTGTGCGCGACCATCTTCATTGAGCGTGTGTTGTTTTTTGTTCTTGTTGTTTTTCCTTTCCCACACCACTTCTTGAGCATCGAGCCGATGCTCTTTCCGAGGAAGGGGGGAAATGCCACCTGTAGTAGTGGGAATAGGGCAAGCGCAGAGGCGCAAGAAGAAAGAAGTGCGCGTGCTAACCGCCCCGCTCGATAGTTAGCCCTCGCCGCCGTTTTCTCCAGAGCCCAGCCGCTCTCAATAAACGTCGTCAGCCCCTTTTGAAGACGCGTGGCAGTATCAGCCACAGCACTCATAGCCGCGGCACACTGCACGGCATCCTCAGGATCCTGACGTTAGGATCCAGGAAGACGTGGTTAAACGAGCGTCCTTCCCATCATGGACGCTCCCATCTAGGAGCCAGCATGGCGTGACAAAACTGGGACAAGCAAGCCTAATGGTTTTGTCTACCTATCCTGAACTCTCGTAGTACAATTAATGTTAGTGTAGCGGTTCAAGAGAAGATGATTCCTGCATTTCAGTATGTTTATTTAAAACCAGACTAAGGCGAAAGCTGAAGCTTTCCCGTGCAGCCCTTGTGGCATTTAATGGTTTTGTGCGCTACCACTCAAAATATCATTGTTCCTTACCAGACCATATACTTGTTTTACTCACGCTTACCTGACTCGCACTTCACATGCGGCACAGGAACAGAACAATGACATTCTTCTTCAACACAAGAATAGCGCTTATTATGTAATATAAGTTGCACACATTTATTAGGAATAGATATTCAGTTGAAACATTGCTGTTTCACAGCTGCCATAGCCTTAACATCGTATATGTTATCAAAATCATATGGCTGACTGAGCCAGTGCATGTACATATGCCGTCGCCCCGTGACAAAGTCCAGCAGTAGCTTTTGTGCCATAATGGATTGGTCATGGCAAATAGTTAGTAGTGGATCTTGACCCCTTTTCACGTCAATTCGACAAACATAGAGACGCCGCGTCGACTCATTGACTTGTGTTGGGCTTGACATGCGCCATCACATAGCACTCACATATCATCAATCAATCACCATCAATGCGCAATCACGTGCCCAAAAACAAATAACAAAGATCACTATTCGACATCTCCGTGCGATTCAGGCCCCATAACGCTCCTCTAAACGTCGCCGTGAAGTGCCCGCCGTTGACTTGCGATGTCGCTGTGTACAGCAATGGCGACCAAACAATGCGGAACCGGTCAAAATTTTCGCGCCAATTAATGGCGTTAAAATGTTCCTTAAGGTCAGTTGGTTTGATAGTGCAAGTGCGTAAAGCAGGAGTAGACCGCGGCAGAGCAAGAAATGAGACAGGGCGTCTTGTTGTCTATATGGTCCCGTGCTCGGTTGCCCTCTGCTGGCATGATACTTTGTTGCACGAACGGTAACGCTACTATCAATGCAGCCTAACCACCAAAACTAGTGTTCCTCAGTGTACTCAAAACTACGCACTATAGTGATTGCTTTGTTAATTAAGGCTATATAAGAAAATGACCAAGATGACGCTCCTACAAAAGTACTTATTACAAGGTGCTCCTGAGAACGTACTGCAATATTTGAAGCTTTGTTTTCACTGGTCGATATGGAAGGGACGTTTATTACGTGGCGCGTCGGTGCAGCACAGCGTTATCCGGGCAGGAATCTATTTTAATCTCTGCAGTCGTGGTATAGTCGTAAATACGTTCTTAAAATTAGTGTGACCAGATGCTTGACCAGCAATTTCAGAGCAGCGTGGATGTGTAATTAACGAGTAAAGTTGTTCTTGCGTAAAGCCAAACGTTCTTAGGGTTTTTGATGATGGAAACGCTAATCAAAGCATTGTTGCAGGCTCGAAATGAAATAAGCCTGAGCAAAATGCGCCCAATGAGACTGTGAAAGAGGGAGCAAATGTTTTAAATGATTCCGCAACAAAGTTGCATTGCTTATTACGTCCTGAATAATTAAAAGAACTTAGTATCTCCTATATATATATATCTAATATCAAGAATTGTAATATGTGTTGTGTTTCGCTCATAATTACATACGGAAATGCGACTCAAGGGGAGGAGATGATAAGCGAGTGGTAATAAGGTTTAAGCATCTGGACGTTCACTGTCTCTCTTCAGCGACGCCTCAAGTCAGTAGACGGCGTTAGCTGCTCGAAGACGTAGTGGACAGCCATCGTCTGTTGTACGACGCTCTAGGGACCGTGGTATTTGGCGAGCAGTTTAGAGGAGAGACCTGACTTGAAGGTATCCAAAGCCCGACTAGTCAGTCCGGCTGGTAAGCACAAGGAGGTCCGTCATCATTGCGACGAAATTTTTTGAGACTTTGGTCTTCCGCCGTGAACGAACGGGCCAGCTGACGGCATTCCTTGGCGTACCTGGAGGTTTCAGAGAGAGGCGTGCCCTCTGATGGGTCAGGCTGGTAGGGGAGAATGGTGTCGAGCCTACAGGTAGGTTCACGGCCATATACGATAATGAAGGGCGAAAATCCCGTTGCGGCCTGGGAAGCTGTGTTCTAAGCGTGCGTAACATATTGCAAAACGAGGTCCCAGTTGGTATGATCCGATTCAATGTACGTCGATAGCATGTCGCCCAAAGTACGATTGAACCGTTCGGTTATGGCATTTGTTTGCGGGTGACAGGCTGTAGTGGTGCGATTGAGGGTATGGCACGTGGTCAGAAGGGCGTTAAGAACTTCAGAAAGAAAAGCACGCCCTCTATCACTCATAAGTTGTCGCGGTGCCCCATGACGCAGTGTAAATGGATGCAAGAGGAAGGACGGGCTGTCGCTTTTTGCAGTGCCACAATTTCTGCATAGCGGGGGAGGTGGTCGACAGCGACAATAATCCAGCTATTGTCAGCTGATGTGCAGGGAAGAGGGCCATAGAGATCGATTCCGAGGCGGTTGAATTGTCCTGACGGACAAGGAATGGGCTGCAAAGGACAAGAAGAAATAGTAGCAGGAAGCTTGCGGCGTTGGCACGCTGTGCACGAACGAATGTACTTTCGAACAAAATTATACATGCCACGTCAATAAAAGCGCAATTGAAGCCTGGTGTAAGTCTTGACGAGGGCAGCATGGGTGCATTGTGGGCCCGAATGGAGAGCGGGGCAGGAATCTGGGCGCAGATGGCGCGAACCTCTAAAAACAATTTGCGGCCGTCGGAAATATAATTTCGGCAATAGAGAACACCATCCGCAACTCGAAATGAGAAGCTTGGCGGCGGATAGCGCGTGAAGGGCACTTCAACAAGTGCCGCAATCCACGGATCTTTGCGTTCCTCCACAGCCATGTAGTCGTGCACTGGCGACGAAAACGCCAATTCGATGATTGAAATGCAAGTCATGTCACTTGGTGTACGCAACCGAGACAGGGCATCCAGATCCGTGTGTTTACGGCCAGACCGGTAAATGACTTGTATGTCGAAGTCTTGTAACCTTAGAGCCCAACGCGCAAGGTGGCTAGACGAATCTTTTAACGTCGATAACCAACATAGAGCGTGGCGATCTTTAACGACGTCAAAGGGGCGGCCGTACAGGTAGGGTTGGAATTTTCCAAGGGCTCAGATGATAGCCAGGCGCTCCTTTTCGGAGACGAAGTAGTTGGATTCCGCTTTAGTTGGTGTTCGGCTTGCGTAGGCTACTCCGTATTCATCATGCCTACTTTTCGCTGTGCCAGCACGGCACCAAGTCTTACGCCGCTGGCGTCGGTGTGGACTTCTGTGGGGACCATGGGGTCGAAATGGCGCAGTACGGGAGACGAAGTGAGCACCCGTCGCGTTGTTGCAAAGGCATCGACGCAAGCTGTGGCCCAAGTAGAAAGTCGTGTGTCGCCTCTGATCACTGAGTCAATGGGGCGGTAACAGAAGCGAGATTCCGGATAAAACGACGAAAGTATGAGCAGAGCTCGATAAAGCTTCGACGTTCTTTCAGGGACGTGGGTTTGGGGAATTCGGTTACGGCGCGAAGTTTGGAAGCATCAGGTGGTATGCCATTTTTCAATACGACGTGTCCGAGTATTGCAAGCTGATTGGCTCCAAAGCGACATTTATTCGTAAGGCTCAGGAGAGCATCTACTGATCTATGGAAGACGTCTTGTGTTGACTGGGAGCAAGATGAGCCATAAGTGAACGTGTTCACGTCTGAACAAATAGTGTCAAGTGGTGCGTCAAGGATGTTTACTAAGTCGGCAGGCTGAAGACGTTCAAGACACTCGCCGTGGCGTAAGACGAGGGGCGTGGCCTTTGCGTTGGAAACGAGCACTCGCGTGCAGCCACTGCTGACAGTTAGGACGGCGAAGGGAAGTGAAGATTGTCGGCGAAAAAAAATATCCGATGCAACAAAGAAGGCAGTAGTGTCAGTGGCGAGAATAGAGCAGTAATTCAGAATCACCGAAGAGTGCGGAGGGATCGTTTCTGTAACGATCCAAAATTCTCAAGTTCATGTAAACGGGTATCGGGAAGCGGAGAAAATTCAACTTCGGTGCGAGAACAATCAATGACGGCCTGCTGATCGGAAAGGAAGTCCTACCCCAAGATTACATCGTATCAACAGGATGAGACAACGACGAACTCGACTGCTTACGTGTATCCTTGAATGACAATGCGGGCGGTAGATGCAGCAACAGGGGCAATAGACTGGGAACCTGCTATCCGGAGTGATAGCGCGGATAAGGGCGTCATTACCTTTAGAAGCTTGCGGCAATGTTCTTCCCTAACTACTGAAACGGTGGCGCCTGTGTCGACTAATGCCAGTGCGACTACTCCTTGTACAGATACTTCGATTACGTTCGTCGGAGAAGAGCGAGGCCTTGTGTTAGTCGACTGGAACGCAGTTCTCGCACCTTGAACTGTGGTAGCAAGGTTTCCTGCTCCGAGACGAGGGGGCCACGCGCCGACGCATGGGAGAAAGTGAGCGCCGACGAAGGGATGGAGAGCAACGATCACGGGCAGAAGGAATGACAAGGTTGAAGACTGGGCGTGTTGGTATAGCATTTCTCTAGAGGTTGGAATTCGCAACATTTTAGACGAGAGACACAGAAGAGGAACACGCACGACAGAGCGCTACTTTCAACAATCGATTTATTCCCTTGTTGGCGGAATAAATACTGGAAGACACTCAAAGGGGGAGAGCGACAAAAAAACCTTTACAAACAGGGTCACCCACCATTACCAAGCCGACTTTATCACACGATCATTTTTTTCTGCACTCAATACAATACAGTCCATTACACATCCATTTCCCACTGGACACGCGGACGTCGACAATACTGTATGCCCTTTATCTCAGACAGACAATCTGTTCTAGACAAGCAAGGCGAAGTTCGTGAAAGATGAACTGACAATTAGTTCGTTTTTATTTTTTACTTTCATGTTTTCATGAGTTCACCTTCGTCTAAAAATCACGGAATGTTACTGCCTCATGCAGTAGTTCCTGATAGCTTGGTTATTTAGGATCAATGGAGACACGCCTTCAATACGACTGCCAAAAGCCGTAGCTTAGCCGAGCGGTCCAAACCAGCAGTGGCTACTGACCGGGCATGTGATCACGTGTTCTCACAAACCTATACATTGAGCAGGCGGCTTGCTTAACTGTCAGTTGAATAATTCGTCTGCTATAGTAGCGAACGTGGTACATTATGTAGCACCGTTAAAACGGGGTTTGTCCACATCATCATATGAGGCCAATGATTTCTTGCCATACAGAATCGCTGCCATCCTGGCTGTAGCGAACCATTCTCAGGTTGTGTTCTGCAAACGTCGCAGTGAAGACCTCATAGCGGCTATGGGTCGGCGCTACTAATCTCGAGGCCGTGGGATCAGTTTCCAGCCTCGGCGCCCAAATTTATAGGAGAGCCAGATTGCAAAACGCGTCGTGTACACACATTTGGGTGCATGGTAAAGAACGCCAGCTGGTCAAACATATTTCGCAGTCCCCCCCTAACCCCCTATACAGAATGCTTCAAAATCGGATTTTGTTTACGGCACGTAAAACCCCATAATGTATGAAAAGAATGAAACCCTCCATTCAAATGAGTAGGAAGGTGACACACTGCGAGGCGGAAATTAAAAAGAACGCATTGTCCACACGGTAACAGTAAATTATTCACTACGCCATACCGAAATGTGGTATTTAGCATCATGACGTATTGTGCGCTGGCAATTCCTGTTGTTATCGTGGAGCACATCTGCAAATAAATCGTTGTAACGTTCGTGGTGTTTTCGTTCCTCTCGATTTACTTGTCGTGTTTTTATGTTTCTTCCCTCTCGGGTTTTCTGTTTTTCTCGTTTTTTTTAATTCTAGCGGAAAACATGTCTTTTGCCGAATAAGGCGCAAGATAACTCCGCGGTCTTTCATGTTCTACCAGTGCGTAAAGAGTGCGTGCGTAAAGAGTGCGTGCCTAAAACCAGCAAACCAGTATATATGCATCCTTAGCAATATACCTCACCTTCGTTGTCATGACGATGACAGCTAACAGCTGCACCCGACGAGGCTACGCTTGTATCATCTGCATTTATGTGCCAACATTGTTGTAATGTTGTAATGGGCGCTTTTTTTGACTGATTTAACTGGCTGGCGCTTTGACTGGCACATATAAATCTAGTACTTATGCTTGCACGCTCGTGTTTGGCGTGCATATATAGAATAAGAAATACGACAGCACTCGCATGAGGTATTTTCGCACATCGAAGCAAGTATTCCCAGAAACTTCAAGTGCGTTTATATTCAGGAACCAAAAGCATGTATATCGCTTTTGCACGAAAATGTAGAGTCTGGTGAACAATTTGCCGAGCGTAAGTACAGCGGCTGAGAGATGTTGTGCGCGAATTGGTGGCCTGGTAAACCAATATGAACTGATGTGAACAATTGTCCCGACCCAGCCTAAGCAATCGCAATTGTTCAGTTATGTGAGAAGAGGAAAGAGAATACGTTATCTCCTTGCATAAGGCTAGCAACGTAACTTTATTTTCTAACATCCCTATATACGGTCAAAACGCCAGAGCAATGAAGTAGTAAACAGGAAGTGATTCGGCGAACCGCTGTACTATGTATGACAAGGGCATATTGTTTAACCAAGTGATCATTTTCGGTAGTACCGCATTGAAAGAACCCGGGATCTCCACATGGCATTCGAAATCGGCCATACAAATAAAAGCTTAGAACCCCTCCCCTGCCAGGAACACGGGTGCACGCGAAGCTTGTCCAACCCTATGGGAGAGGTTGGTGAGTTTTTGAGTGCTGTAGACACATTAAAGATACAAGGTTGTTGGTGGATGAGAAACGGTGGATTCGCCCGGCGAGCACGAGCGCGTTCACGGGCCTCCTCCCGCTCCCGTTCATTCAACGCAGCCTGCTCTTCGGCAGAACGAACCGAACGCGGCGTTCACGGGCCCGCTCCCGTTGTCGTTCTTTGAAGGCTGCCTCCTCTTCGGCGGAGTGGACCAAGCGCAGCCTACCCATAGTGCAACTGACCTTGAACTGGCTAACTAAGTGGTCCACTATGAGAGAACGAAAGGTTGGAGCTATCTTCCGCAGCCCTTGAGGGAGCACGGCTCAGAGCCTTGAACTGGCGAGAAACGGCGCTCGGAGTGAGCGAACTCTCCTTTCTCGTCTCCAGAGGGAGGGAGCGCTTGTGATTGGCTGGGAGAGTTGCGCGATCGGTCGCGCTACATGCGGGAGCAGTGAGTTTCCGCCACGCAAGCTGCGGGTGAGGAGGGTTTCCGGCCACCAGCTGCGGGTGAGGAGGACCTGGTTTTTCGCGTCTGATGCGAGCCACACCGACGGAGCGAGTCAGGCAAGTATAGAAGCTTCGCTTAAAAAATCGTCATATATCAGCATGCTTCAAGTTAACCTTAGACATGAAATGTGGTTTATCCCCATTATACAGAAAACTCAAAGGGCACTTAGTTATCTCTATGTGGAGGAATGCGAAAGCATTGCGGCCACGTCAGCAGAAGCGCGGTGACGCCCGTCCGGTGGCGCCACTGGCGGAGTCAGGTGACTCGAGAGGCATCATCAAGAGGAACGCCGTGAGGTGACCAACGATGTTCGTCAAAAGGTGCGCACAACGCAAGGTCGTGAGCTCGACTCCCATCAAAGGGTAGAGGGTTGGAGTGCCTTAATTAACCACACCTTAATAAGATGTATCAATTAAACTCGCCTTAATTAACATGAAAGTTTCTAGGCTTGGACTCCCACTAAAGGTGGAGGATTCGACTCCTACCAAAGGTCTTGAGTTAGGGTGCCTTAATTAACTGTATCCTAATTAATTGTGCCTTAAATAACATCGCCTTAATTACCAAGAAAGGCCGCGGGTTGGACTCCCATGACTGGTCTTGGCTTCGTAGCCTTTCGGGACCATGGCGTAGTGACGCCAACGCCGGATTTTCCGCCTCATGAGCCATATAATGCTTTCGCATTAAAAATATTCATGACAATAACAGGATTATCGAGCAACATTTGCGATTTGTTATTTGTGAAATGTTATTTCTGGTCGTAGATGTGCACCAACGCGCCCATATTAACTACCTAATACAGGTGTGTGAGCGAGTATCTAGATTAATAGAAGAAAGTTAACAGTGGAAGAGCAGCTGGAAAAACACAACATCGTAGATACTTCTCATGAGAACCGTGAGCAGCGCTTCACTAGCAGTCCTACACGCATGGGTGGACTTACACGTTCCATCCCGCCATATCCCGCTGCTTTGTTTTCGCTGTAGGCACAGCATTAAAAAAAAGCACTCCTCCCTTCTACATGTATGGTCTTCAAAGTGCGGACGAGCCTACTATTCTTTGCAAATCTAATTGGAGATAAATCGCACCGTATAGATTGTCCATTTTGCCTCCCCCCCCCCCCCGAAAAAATATATAAAAGCCCCTCCTTGCAATGCGGCCTTCATCATCATTTTAACAGCCCTTAATTACCGCTCGCATGAGAGCGCGCACGTATAGTTGTTTTTAGAAATGCAGATCACGTGCTCAAAGATATGCATAGCGCGCATGTGTGCTTCTGTCTTAGCTTAATAGTGATAATACACCCTCTGGAAAATGTGGTGTCTGGGCGTTTAATTTTCTCGGAGTGAGAGAAAATTGTTCGGGCAAGGCATCGACCCTTTCGTCTTGAAATGATCGCCGGCTTTGAAACAGTCCTACTACATTTTCGTGATGACTTCCATTGTCTATGTTCGCGCCGCCCAACTTCTTTTTATGCTTTGCGTTTTAGACCATTTCTAATTTTCTTTTTACTCTCAAACTCAACTTCGAATTGGCTTATACTTAGTATTCGAGTGTATGTTTCCTTTTTTTGTTCGTATTGCCTCAGCAGGTAATACCTGTTTATTCCAGTAATATGTCTTTAGTTTCATCGACACTCTACGCATTAAATGCAGTGTTAGTAGAATAAACAGCTTATGTTTTCTCATCGGTCGCATATTGTTCATGAGGCGTCTTAAAGACATACTGTGTGTTCTTTGGGAAAGAAGCAAAGGAAGGCATCCGCTATACGGATGCTGGGGAATTGCCTAAATTATCATTATGTAAATTTAATTGTGTTACCTTTGCATGGCAAAGTATATCCTTTTGTGAGAGTATCCATTTTGTGTTCGAGGTATTATGAGGCCAGATATACTTGTGGGAGATTCTATTTCACTGCACAGATGCTGTTGTTATCTTTGTAGTAAAAGAAAAAAAAATTCGGAAGAAAACTATTGCATAGGCATTGCTATCGGCTGACGTGCACAGTCGAGTACCGTGCACAGTCAAGCACGAAGCTTCGCAATATCCTTCGTTCATTCAATCAATATTTTGTATGGCTTTGTTATTATAGGTGCAACATTCACGATAGCTCTCTCAAAGAAATCGAATCTATTAACTTTTGAAATTAGTGTTATTTAGATCAATTAAGTGAATAAAACTTGTATGTATAAAACACTCTAAGTATTTTGACTTCTCCATGCCGAAATTATAGTTGTCATGGAGACCCATGCCGCGTAATAACCCCAATTTTGCCTATAACTACCTACTTTACGTCTGTCCCTGTGCCTCTTAAGCTGCGCCACACGCAGAGTTTACAAAAATACGTTACAACGGGACCGATCATAAGAAATTGCTTGGGTTTTCTTGAGACGCAATCGATGTACGCAAAAAAGGAGGGACGGTACTGCGAAATAGTGAAACTATTGTTATAAAATGTATTGGCGCCTTCAGGGAGCACCACCAATAGTATTTGCCACAATATAATAATATAGTAGTGCAGCGAGTGGCAGAATTCTTGTGTCTCTCCACTTTGTCCTGGTCAGTGGGCAGCTTCACCCACACGGTATGATGCCTAAGAAAAAATATGCAAAATCACTGCTTCAGGAACGCAATTGCTTCTTGATTTCAATGACTTGTAGCGCCGTTATTGGTCTCCTAGTGAAGTGAGAGCTCCGAAGATCCGCTTCTGAGCTACAGTTCTATCTGACGTCACATACAGTACGCAACGGCGATAGGACAGGCACCCACTATGTGTTTTACTTGCTTGCACTCCAATTTAAGCCGATAGCCTTTACGCGGCAGGCAATCTGTCTCGGCCTTGTTTCGTTCGATTCCTGAAATGATCAGCACGACGTACCTTTTGAGCGCTGTTGTGGACTTTCACCATTGCTCCCACGCTTCTGACTCGCGCTCTTCGTCTCAACGAGACGGAGCGGAAAAAAAGGCTTAGATGGGGCTGAGTCCGCGAGGGGGCTACGTCAGCGTAGCAACAGCGCTTGGCCCAGAAGTGATCGATGCGACCGAAGTACGCCAGCGTTCTTCCCTCCCTCAAGCAGCCGAGTACACCATTTTTACTCTTGGACTTCATCAGCGGGTATACATGTTGTGCAGATTCTGGGAAAGCAAGCAGCGCTCCAAGTGATCGCTAGTTCACATGCCTGACTTGCGTTTAACGCTGGATGGGGGCAATAAAGCCTTGGTATAATTCGGCTTTCGAGGCTTCGCGTTTTGCACCCTACCACTCGAAATGCATGCCGCACAGCCCCAATTTTTTGCGCTGCTGTTTACTTTATACGCGTGCTTCTGTGGGGTTGGTGAGCTCACCAGTTCTCTGTTTGCTAGCATAGAGCGGAAAAAGGCAAGGGCAGAAAGCTGATGAGACCTTTCTGGTTGGAAAGCTCGATATAACAACCTTCTGTATAATTCAAAATTCCCTCTAGAAGATTCAATTTGTCAAGAGTACTTTCGTTCCAAAGAAGCTATTAAGGAGACTTCCGCGAGAGTTTTCTTGTAGCGGTGAAGGCCGGCGTAGGACGGCGTGGTCGATGTCAACAGTAAGGCAACGCAACGTGTGTCGGAGCCACCATTTGACAGCGAACCGTAGTGATCAAATAATATACAATAAAGGTTACCTGGAGTATATCTCATCCGAATGGCCGGCCTTAAACTTACATGCCCGGCTTTATTAACGAATAATCCGTAATGCCTGCTTCTCGCGTTGCGTTATACCGGCTTCGCGTTGGAGGTTAGTTAGGAAATTGTACGGCTGCGGCGGTACAAGCTAACGTCGTGGTGTTCCAAGGCATCTGCGTGAGCGCCGTCACAAACTGCAGGCCACGACCACACTCGAACGCAATTCGAGTGTGGTCGTGGCCTGCAGTTGCTGCTCAGTTCCGACGAGGCCACGAGCCAGCGAACTTCCCTATAGTCTACTACCGAAGACTCTGAAATCTCGCAACTCTATAGGAAAGTGTCTCGGCAGTCACGACTCACGCATAAGAAAAAGGACTCTCACATTAATCGGCAGGTCGGGAAATGCTGCTGCTTTCAAGAAGGGACGAGGTGCGAATGCCTTGGGGCACAGATCTTGTTTAACTCCATGTTCAGGAAGGACATAAAAAGTTCGCCAGCCTTTTTACTATTGGCATAGATGAAGACTGGTGCATCCAAATGTTACACCATGGTTAGGCTCATGCAGCAACACTTGATACGTAGCTGCCCCTAATTCGCTTCATTCGTTAAAGCTTGCGTATTTCAAAACGCAGATGTTTTCTTTTTTTTCACGCGCTACCAGTAAATGGTAAGCACTCGTTCTTTTTATTGCCACTTTCGCAACCGCTGAGGTTTCTTGATAAAATTTATTGTATTGCTATATTTCCTCTGTATTCCATGCCTGTTTATATTTGGTCTGTACTTCCTTGACGAAATCAGGCATGGTAGTAAGTGTAGTGAATTCGGACCCGCGTTTGAGCTTCGGCTTCTTGTGTCCTCGTCTTCTGCCCTGTCAGCATTGGTTGCTTTACCAGCGACAGCGAACGTAGTCTATAACAGACGCGCCAGCATACATAAACAAAATGAGCATTTATTTTATTTTTTACTCCAAATTTCCTCTAGCGCCCAAGGCGCTATTGCGTGGTGTGCAGCAGATAATATATCACAACATTATGGGTGCTGAGTGCTCGTGTAATTGAACCTTGAACCGAAATTTTGTAAGTTTCATGCATAAATTTTACCAAGTTCCACAAAGTAGCTCACTTTCAAGTTTTGCTCTTGGTGACTCCACGCACACTTGAGAAGCCCCAGTACTACCACGCTGATTTAGCACAGGTTTTGTTGCACCTGTAGAATGAACCACTCAATATAATACTAAGTGCCTCCCTCGCATTCTGGAGAACGAAGCCTGTGCTCTACATCAGACTAGCTCAGACGGTGAATTTTCTGCGTGACCCGCCGTGGTTGCTCAGCGGCTATGGCGTCGGGCTGCTGAGCACGAGGTCGCGGTTTCGAATTCCGGCCGCGACGGCCGCATTTCGATGGGGGCGAAATGCGAAAACACCCGTGTACTTAGATTTAGGTGAACGGTAAAGAACCCCAGGTGCTCCAAATTTCAGGAGTCCCCCACTACGGCGTGCCTCATAACCAGATCCTGGTTTTGGCACGTAAAACCCCATAATTTAAAAAGAATTTTCTGCGTGTTTGAATCACGAACCTGCGAAAGCACGCTCAGGCTCATTAACCTCGCAAGTGAGGCGTGCAGAGGAAAGCGAGCGCCAGTGGAACCAAGGAAAAGCACGCTGTAGTGCGCATGCCCGAACATTGCGCGCGTATCCTTTCAGTTCCGTTAGTTCTGTGGTCAGGTGCGCAAGATGAGCCCGATGGAAACTCGTTGTTCTTTGTCATCGTCCGGTGCGATTATTATCTGGTAATATGTGAATATCTAGCATGACGGAGGCTATAATGCAGTAGTGCACCAAGTTGGGCTAGTTGGTTGAAGTTCATATTAGAAAAATTTTAACTGCGCTATGAACAGGGACAAAGGAGGACGTGTTGTCTTTTTCGTCCTCCTTTGTCCCTGTTCATAGCGCAGTTAAAATTTTTCTAATAGGAGGCTATAATGTGGGGCCTGTTCTTTTTTTTTGATACACTTAAAATTACGTGCATTTAGTTTGTTTCTGTTACGCAAAACATATCACTATCGGTCCTACAGGGAAATGTATAAATTTAGTGTGTTAGCCTCGATTAACTTTCTTTTCGGGTAATTGCTTTCTTAGACGGTACACGGGTACTGCAGAATGGCAGCTGCCGAGACAAGAACCGCCATGTGAAACTCAAGTGACGATGCACTGGGATTTCTGTAATTATTTATTCTCTAAGGTACGGATATTATTTCAGCAGTTATTATGCAGCGTTCCTTGATGAAACCAACGTGTCAGGTGCACCAGAGTGCCGAAAGGGATGCGAAGCTACCACAAAGGCCTCACGTATAAGCAAAAACAAAGCATGCAGTGAAGCAGTTCTTGCCAGCAGAACAAACTGTACACTGATACTGGTTCCAAATCACAAAGCAGTCCTTATATCGACAGCATCGCCCACTACACCATATTGTACCTGTTTTTCAGTGCCTATAAAGCCGCATCTCATGTATCGCAATTTTACACGACCATGAATAGGCGTTACAACATATATTTGATGTATCTAGTTAAGGCAGAAGCTCGTAAACCACACATGAAGTGTTCCGCAATATACCGTATGTCAGTATGAATGAAAAAGAAAACACTGCTTGCCGTAAAAGTTTGTTGTAATTTCTAGCAGTACGTCAAATAAGAAGAAATAAATGATGAATAAAACTACAGATGTAGTAGAGGCAGATATTAGGAAGCGTGATGGCCGAATTATCCATGATATCGCATACTCTCCTCGTACTGCTTGGAATGAGGAGTGCGCAATAAAATCAAGCACAGCACACCTTTTTCACTCAAATCGTTCCGCGCAGCGGTAACTGTCGGGACTCCCTCGTAGCTACCGTTAGAAAATATAGAAAGCACAATAAATAAAAAAGAAGGTCGACCTCTCCTCCCCAAGTCGTTAAGCCAGACGACCGGTCGATCGATTTGTGACTTATTACGCTGCCAGTGAACAGGAACGAGTCCACGCTCGTTTGGCGAACAGTGCCCGATGTTTCACAGTGCCTATTATCGTCACGATGGCGACAGATACCAGGCGTCGAGAGCTGGAAAGCCTCCCTATAATTGCGCACTTGGGATGAAGCGGCAACTAAAGTGGGGCGTCATGAACAGGATGCCTACCACGTAGAATTATTGCAAATGTCATGCGAGGGTTAATCAAACACACGATGAGCGTTCAATCATTTGGTCGACGCTGTGACAGTACCTTTTTTCCGACACCGTTAATAGTATATCCCTGGATGGCTCGTCTAGTTGACCTCTTTGCCATTCGTCTCCGCACTTTATCTCTCTAACGGGCCCTGCCTAGTCCGTGGAAGAAATTGGGAAGAAAGCAAGGGTGTTAATGTGGGATTGCGTGTTGATCATGTTGGAATTGCATGAAGTGTAACGCAGCAAGAACAAGTACGCCAGACAAAATAAACACAGTAAAACACACAAATAAAACTTGTGTTGCTTGTTCTAGATGCGCTGCAATTAATGTAATTTCGGATGAAATCAATCTTTCGTTATTATTAGCAGCATCCAGGGGTATCTAAAAATGTGAACTTGAAGAGCTTTCTTTTGTTAACGCCTTTTTTTATTTTTCGTTTTTGCATTAGCCAACAAACTATATTCCTTGGCCCTGATGGAGCTATAAAGTATCGGACCTGAAAGCAATAAAAGTAACGTGAAATTTACGTAATAGAGAAATTTCGAAGCGGAAATCTATATCGTATAAGCATTTTATCTCGTATACATTCATTTGACACATAATAAAAACAAAACTGAATGCTGTTATGCAGTAGAGGGAAGAAGGAGGCTTGTAAGAAGAGGGTAATTGAATATTGTAGCACCCAGAATGCTATTTGAGAAAAATCATTGCAGGTAATTGGACCGAGCTAAGTATGACTTCTATCTGAAATCTTCGCTTGCTAAACTGCCTACGATGCTCGTAGTTTTTTAACGCTAATTAACCTGAGGCATCACCCCGTCCCCGAATAACAACACCGCGTTATGCCTCACGTAATCTTCGGGAATGTTGATGTCAATCATTGCATATTCATCTGAAGTGGCGTCGCTCCCATAGCGACTAAAGTTCCCTTCGAGGTTCTTTAGGGACTTTGTACATAGTGGAGCACGGCTTTCCTCACACAAGAAAGGTTCTTATGATGTCCTTATTTACCATTGATTCCATAATAACAAAGAAGTCTATGGGCCCCTATCGGCATTTCCTGGAATGATTCCGGCGTCTCATGACGACTGTCCGTAGTAATGCAATTAGTATCCAAGCAATGTACCAATACACCGATCTGTTTAGGCACAACGGAATTGTGAGCAATGACAGCGCCAATGAAGCTGAAAGCTTGGCTCATCAAAAACATCAGAAGGTGTCAATACCACTTTGAAAAACGGATGTTGCGCGGCAACTATACAATCGCTTACAATACCACCAGTCTCGGCCCACTTGCTAAACGTCTCGCGTACCAAGGTCATCCATGAGCATGACAGCATGACTATGCCTGTGTAAGGACGACGCAGTGATAACGATAGATCGACGAAAAAGGAATGACGTCGATAGAAAGACGACTGCGGTTTGCCGACGTTGAGTTGAGTCGGATGAAGAAGTTAGAATTATGGCTGGTAAACGACCACGAAGCATGGCAGTGATTATGTGTCGCCGAATGATTATGTGTCGCCGCGGTGCCAACCGTGGCCTCCCGGGTGGCGCCGCAAACAATGAATGTCGGCCTCTGCCGCTAGGAGCGCTGCAATGCAGGTGGGTGCCGCGGCGCTGCCCGCGTTTCATAGATCGCCGTGTTTTTCACAAGGGGGCTGCTTCGCTTTTTTGTATTTATAAAGCCGTAGGAGCAGTACAGTTATCATATGGGGAGGTGATTTCTGGTTTAGGGTTTCTTTTGACTATAAGAAGGTGTATATACTGCTGTCTCATTGCGTTTTAGCTTTCGTACCAGCTTAGATCTGTTTCGAAGCTCGAACCTCCGGTGATTCAATTTAGGAAAAAGGAGCACTACATTCGTTTGGTAAGAAAGTCCAGCTCATTGCAACGTAGGATTTTTTAGGTATTCTTATTCGGCTACTTTTTTTTCTAATAGAGAAAGTAATGAACGAAGCGAACGTGGCGCTTTCGCAGACGAGTTCCTATACGAGGCGGACATTGCCGCTAATAATATGAGCTTCGGAAGACTAATTAGTAAAAATTTATCGAATACATTTTTTATTCGTGCCTTGGGGACAGTTGCCTAAATGGCAAATTAGGAGGCAGTAACATTTTCATGCACACACATCTTTAAAGATCTTGACAATGATACCTCATTCCAGATACTTAAGGAGTGTGCAACGAAGTTTGAATGATAGCATGGCATCGCCAGTGCTGCGCTGATTGTCCGTCGGGCTTCGTGCCATTTCACGAGGGAAGTGGTTGCACCTAATTTTTCATGCACAGCCTAGAAAGCCGGTGGGGACAAGTGAGTTCCACTTTTCAAAGACGCGATTTATAGTCAGTGGGACAAATATATCCTACTTTTTAAGTATGAAGGACTTGGAGTATAGAAATGAAAATAGTTATAAATTACTTTTGAACTCTACATTTACTCATATCACTCAAAATATTTCAGGAGTTTTGTTTCATGGGGAATGAAGTCGCAAACAATTATTCCTTGAAACCCTAGAGCGTCAGTGACACATTCTTTTTTTATTTGCTTTGGTTGCCACGTGGCATATATTCAAAATGAAATGAAATATAGACATGTAGGCATCTTTTACTCAGTACCGCAACTGTGCCTTATAGAATGTGTTGTGCATAATATACCGTTCATAGCCTTCAGGTTGGTAACTTATTAACACTTCTAAGTACACTTTCGTGGATTGTCTTTCTTCCTGCATCTCACATTTGGAAAGAGAACTTAGTGCCAGTACGAAAAATACGTCCCACTTTCGTTCTAATGAATGGCTTGGTGTAGAAAACTGAAATTTGTTGTAAACCATTTCTAAGCACCTCATTTACTCATACAACGCGAACACTTTAAAGCTTTGCAAAATATATACGCAATACTACAAAGGGATAGTCATTTAATTAGACCATCACACAATTTTGCGATAAACTAAACCACTGTGTGATCTAAGATCCACCTGGCATTGTACTTATGCTTAGCTGTCACCACATCTTGAATATTACTTTTCTACTTGTTTTATTCACATGTCTCAAATGATCTCAGTTATTTATTTTACTTACCCATACTTGCAATGTTTTCTCTCTTGTGTTTTTCTGTCTTCCTTACTAAATGCTGTGTTCGCTGAGTTTATATATACCAGCGGTCTTCTACGTTTTACTGGTTCTCAAACTTTTGCTTATGAAATATTTGAATATTGCACGCCTGCATGCCACGCATGTATTTTCCGTGCACTTAACGATCAATAAAAAAATTAAAAAGTCTGTAGCTTCTGTTATCCCTATAAATAGCTTCAGAAATGGTACCAAAATAAGAGTCTTTCATTATACCGTAGCACCTATCCTATTGCTCGCAATAACATCTCACGCACTTACCATGTTAACCGTTTGCCGAGTCATCGAAGCTGCCTCGCCTATCATAATAAGCACTCGCGCATTCAAAGATTAGGAGACAGTGGCCATAACACGTAACAAGTGCAGTGAAAAGAAAACACTATATGCGGGTACACACACAGTCATCTAATTTATGTTACTAAGCATAGTAAACTCGTTTTCGTCTGGCAGATTGCCGTGTACTTTGTTCACCTTTATCTCCAAAAGCACAAACTATATATAACTGCAAGCATTATCTGACACGAT
The DNA here is from genome assembly GCF_013339745.2 of Dermacentor silvarum. NCBI lineage: Eukaryota > Metazoa > Arthropoda > Arachnida > Ixodida > Ixodidae > Dermacentor > Dermacentor silvarum. The sequence continues at coordinate 158,867,345 of NC_051157.2, read as the reverse complement.
CCAGCCATGCGTAGCGTTCGTTCAATAATTAAGCCATTCGACAAAAGCCTGTGGATGAACATGGTATCTCTAGCGTTCCCTGTTCGTGTAGATTTTTCTGTTTTCTACATTGTCGCCTGGGGCAAGAACAACCAGATTCAATTACGATAGCGAGACGAGCAACCTCATACTTTTCGGAGTATTTTTCACTTCCCAGCTCTCCATAGCGCGCTCATTTAATTGCTAAATAGTTTGCTAATGGAATGACTGAGGCCTATTGCCGCATTTTCTTATTTTGTACCAAATTAATGTCCTTGTATCAGAGATAAATTTAGTTTACTGGCCCCAAATATCCCGTACAAAAACAGTAGTTCGAAAAGTGCGCCCGATACACAGAGGAGAATTATAGGAGCTTCAAGCGCTCAGCTGGATAAATACGCCACGCAAACAGACGTTATAGCTGTGCAAGTTTAGCCGTTGGCAACAATGAGTCGCGCAGAAGAAAAGAAAATTGCGAATGTAATGAAGGCCTTGAAATCTACGCACAACAGTGTTTTCGGAATTTGGCTAAATGTTTCTTTTCTCGGGAAAATGACCCCTTGTGAAGGGTCTAAGAAAATCTTTTTACAGGGAAGCTGTTTATGGAAGGGGGGGGGGGGGGGGGGGGGCTAGACGTCCGTGCATTTTAAAGCGAAGCTTTGTACCTCTACCAGCCAAGGGTTCTGTCGTGTCCGTCGTTGTAAGCAACAAATGATCCCGACGAACCGCTAACAACTGCAGGTATAGCAGTATAGCTTACTTAAATTCAGGCATTCAGCGTACAACTAAGCACTCGTTTTCGCAAGAAAAACCACAAAAACAAGCTTCAATGTGATGAGTCAACATGATGGATGATAAGGGCTGTGGGCAAACAACCGAAACAGGCTCGGCGCGGTCCGTAAGATTAGATTGCAGCTGTTGCAAAGCTTATGCAGCTGCTTGAAAGAGGGTTGACGTCATTCGAAGCCCTTCCAGCCTAGCAACTGCTTCGGTTAATTTTCTAGACTACCCCACTATGGGATAGTCTAGTAGTGTATATCACACCGATCATAAAGCAGTAGTGAACATTGTTGTGAAGTAAATAATAATAAAGGCCGTGGTTAAAGTTACGTTGTAGTGTGTGAAATATCAAGTGCGCCGCAGTCACCGTGAAGGTGGCGTTAAAAGCTTCGCTTTCCAACCACCTCCACAGGGTGGATTGGCGGGCAATTTTTTTCATGTGCGTGAGCAAGAACTCACACCGCCCTCTCTTTGTCGTCGTTCCAACCGCTTCTGTGCCTAGTTTATGCATCTGAGCGCCCTCATTGTTTCTATGAAGCAAGCCCACGCTCCGAACTGGTCTATTACATGAGGTGTGTTAATAAATAATTAATTAATCATGGCGTTTTACGTTGCCAAAACCACGATCTGATTATGAGGCACGCCGTAGTGGGGGACTCCGATATGAGGTGTGTGAATGAACAGTTCCAACTGCTGTTGTCATACTCAAGGCCCGCATACTGTAGCACATTTTCCCCCTAATTGCTCAAGACAACTGCTCATGACAGGATGATCCTGGCATACATAACCTAGGCGGAGTGACATCTGGTCCCTTGGTGAAGCTCACCAAGAAAACAATTTAAAAGAGAATCGTTACAATATCCCGGTCCACTTCTTTGAACATGGCTAATGAAAGCGATATGACGAAGTGAACGCTGTTAGAAGCCCTGGTATAAAGACATCGTACACCGGAGTGGCATGGGAGTTATCGTCATCAATGTTAAGAATTACGCAAGTAACTTTTCAGAAACAAGCTTATCGATAGAGAAATCACGAAATATATGCGTGTTTTTCCAGACCACGGCTCATTTTATACCAGTTACGTACCAATTGATTCATGTTATGTTTTCAACCCGGTGCTATCATTGGGGAAAGGGAGAGGAGGAGGACGATGATAAGGAGAAAAGATGGAGGAAGTGTGCACGAAAGAGCTGGCAGCCCTTCGCAATGAACAGCGCACGTGCCCAAGCGAATGCGCAGTAACTTCCTCGGGGCACTCCCTGAGGCGTGGACGTAATTCGCGCGAACTCTCTAGCTGCCCAGCTGCTACTTTGCACAGGGTGCGATACTAGAGGCAAATTACTCGCAGGAGAGGCAAGCGGTAACTGCGTCGGCCATTCCCGGCAAGCTAATTCTCAGTCTTCGCAACACGAAAGTTGGGGGGGAAAGTGGAGTCGGTTCGGTGCAAATTAGGGCGGCCTTTGTACCCCATTCGCCTTGGTAGGCTCCTGTCATTTCAGCGCAAGCGGGAGGATACGCTCCTTTGTGTCAACCTATGTTCTGTTCGGTTCAGCCTCCTCTTCACTGTGCAAGAGGCTGACATTTTGTGCATGACGTTGTGTAGGACATGGGCTTAAAACAATTAGAGCAGTTTGTCATTTGCTACATCAACCGACGACAAGTATAACCGTGTTCCTTATGAAAATGGATGTGCAACCAGGTTTTGTTGACCACAGACAGCTTCTCTCACTTGTACGTGTTTTGCCGCTTTGCTAGTGGGAATCCCTTCTATTAAATATCTGCCTAATAGAGACTGCTTTCTGTTTCGTAACGTGATATCCCGAAACAATTCATTTCAGGCCATATTTTCAAAGCTTTAAGTTGCTTTCTCTGCTCAGCGACCGTGATCGTGAGTGGTGAAGCTTGGGCTTTCGTCGTGCTTTGAGGTGAATTATTACTATGATAAATGGTTTCATTGTAAAGTCAATAGGTTTCACTTTTGGCGCCTGTCACGTCCGCATATATATCACGAAGTCGCCGAGGCCCTAAAGGCCCAGTTGTATTTCTGCAGCAAAGAAGTATTAGGAAGAAATGCGGCTTTAATATGACTCGTAGTGACGCTAAAACGCATAATGTGGACAGGGCCACTTTTTTGAAGCCAACCTTCCCTGAAATTTCAAAATCGCCACGAGCCTTTGTTTTCAAAACGGTTCCGAGTAAACAGCTTCTATCAAAACAATTTCTTGCGGCTCTGTCTTGCTTGCACTCGTAAGCGCAGGCTTCAGACAAACACGGACACAAACAAAGTCAATTTATTACCTTCTAATCACGTTGCAAAGCTCTTTTGTGTTCGGAGGAGACCGGACACTTTCAATGAGCATGGCCCCCAGACCCTTTTCAAAAGCAGTCTTTAAGGCATTACGCAACGCGCTGTGAAAGTGGCCGAAATAATAGGTTATATCAGCCGCTACAGTACTCAGTTTCTGCAACCTTCATTATTAAACAGCTTCATCGCATGTTGTGTTTAACGAAATCGTTTGATATTACTTAGGTATGGCTAAAACAGAATGTTGCCACAAACTATCAAGTGTGCCAAAACTAGGCCGTGATGGCTGAATGCTCATATAATGACCCATAGGCCGTATAATAATCATACGATCGCCTTCTTTAGGGAACTATGCGCTGACACCTGATAATGTGGCGTATCGCTCACTCGCTGGTTCCGAAGGTAGTATTTCGTTTGTTCGGCATTTATTCTAGCATTATGGCACACAACCGTTAATCTTGTATTTTGAAGTGAGAAACATGACACTGTATCAGCTTAATGTCGTGCTAAGCGCCGTTTCCAATATTTGTTTAACTGAATTACCAAATTCATTCCATTCCCTGCTGTTCATTGTGCGTTCGGTGTGGAAGTGAATGAGATGCTTCCCCATTTATTGTAATTTGACGTCCATATCACAGAACATGTTCGCCTCTGCTTCATCGCCGCGTAATTTAGATTCTAGATTGCAATCTGCGGCGGAGTAGTTCTCAGATACCCCTGAGCTTCGGGTAAGCTCAAGGCAAGCACAAAAGGACACCTGTGGCAAAGAAAAGAGCGGTGTGCCTATTGTCTTTGTCGCATTGATACCTTGCTACCAAGTTCAAATATTAACGCTTTAAAGAAGTCAACAGCGTAATCAAGAGTGAAATACCCGGCTTGCTTTAATTATCAAGGGTGCGTACAATGGCCAATGCCACGTTTAGTTCTTTATGGTGTCTAAGTTTGATGATTTCCACATAGCACTAAGATCATACCATAGTACCATGACACAAAAGTTATCTAACAATTACACTGGCATTAAGACATATCAACCCATAGTGCTTGTCTATAGATCACAGCAAATACCCTGCTGAAGAAAATACTGGTGCAGTAACATTTTTATTTGCATATTTTTGCTGGAATTATACGAAGCCTATTGACACTTATGTCTTCGTTTCCTTTTTACGTCTGGAATGTCATAGTGAATGTTGTACCAGAAGATGCGCTTATAGAAGTTATTATTTTACTATGTACCGAGAAGCGTTAGACATTTTATATAACATAGCGCTCAGAGGATGGCCGTCAAAGCTAGACAAGGAAAGCGAATGTATTACTCTACTAAACATTAAAAACTAGTCTTTTTTCGCACCACAGATAACACTACAAGAAATGAGAAAATGTGAAGAATTGAAGTTTCATATTAGCACATAATCAGTACGCTATGGAGGCCACTCTGCTAGGTCTATGATCTAGAACAAATCAGCATAGCAGTTGCACTAAAGAAATTTAGATTGTAAAATAACTAAGAAAGAGAGCAAACGGGTGGACTCCGACGTCATCGACCCCGCTGAAATATGAAAAAAAAAGAAAAGATTCCTTTGTGCTAAGAGCTGGCGTGTGTGCGAACCATCCTTTCGGTCTTGGTGAGGATTAGATGTCCCGTTATATGTGCCAGGTTAATTTGCTTGCCGTTTGTAAAGATTATAAGGAAAGCACGGATAGCCTAGTTGGAGGATCAAAATGCTAGTTTAGTTGTTTTTAGAGCTCTGGTAAAATCGGCGATGATTCGCAAACCCCTGCACTCGTGTGGCAACCGTGAGCGTTTTGTCCAGCCGACTCGCTGCTGCTGAACTTGGTTGGCCTTGTTTTACCACAAAGTCTTTGAGCCCAACGAAGATGTACTAGCACTGGTTCCTGTAAAAAAAGTGGTATTTACAAATCTATTGCTTACAGCAAGGCGTATATGCAAAAAAGTCAAGTTGATAACGGTCAGCCTCACAAGACCTGAGCCATTCTCAGTGAGGCCACAGTGGCGAGCTTCCTGCAGCGTCTACCAACCATTTGTGAAGCCCCAATCCTGAGCGACGTACCTATTACGAAGCTGTCAGAATATGCCAAGCTTGAAAATACAGCCTGCTATGCAGTTGAGTAAGAAATGCCTCAAAATAAGGGTGTCGCCTTGGTCGCTTTATTCCTTCCTGCGTGGGATGCATCAGGGGTAAACTCTCTAAATTTGCCAAGAAAGCGCACAGATTGGGCACTTCCAGGGTGAAAATGTAGCCCTTTGCTTTTCTTCCGTTGTCTCTTTTTTTGGCTGTCGGCGGCCAGTGGCACGTAGCAGTCCTAATCTTTCGCAATAATAGAAAGAAACTATTGTGTATAGTGTTATTCTCTGAAGTGTTAGTTTACGCTCACAAAAACTGCCTTCTCGTGAAATAACTTGACTGCAGCATAATGTTCTAATGGAGAAAACCCACGCTTTAGCAAGCTTGCTTTCATATTTTAAGTTTTCTATCAGTAATGAATGTTAACCAAGTCTCCCGTTTTTTTTGTTGACCTCATATCTTATACTCAACATAGAAGAACCATTTCTCGCAATTTCTATAGACGCAGTGCGAGTTCCCTTTAGCCGCCCACTATCCATACAGAATACGTTGCTCATAATAGACCAGCTTTTTCATTATGCGGTCAAACTATGGATGTCCCCTTTCAATATCGACGGTAAGGCGTTGGCGCAGAGCTCGAACCCCAGACCTTGATGAATTTTTCTTCAGCTGCCAAGCTTTCTTTCTGAAATTTCTCTGTTGCGTCGTGCTACAGTCGGATGGTTGACAATTTCTTCCTTTAAAAAATTTCGTCCTCCTTTCTCGCTTGTGCAGAACTGATTTGTCATATGCAGTGTCCATGTGCATTAGGTTGTCGAATAAATCGCCCTTGCTCTGCGATCAAGCGTCCTGGGTAGCTCAGATGGCAGAGCGACCGCGCCACTAAAGCATTGGTCCCGAGTTTGAATCTCTCAACAGGACTAAATTTTCTTCAACTGTAAAGGTTTCCTTCTGAGAAACCTTTGCCGATAGTCGGGCTCATGGCAATTTTTACCTTTCTTAAAATCCCCCCCCCCCCTTACTATTAACATATTCAGGCCCAGCTACCTATACTCTGACGTCACTGTATTTGAGATTGAGAGCAACACCAAACTATCGATCAAAATAGGCGTGTTGCAGCATTTGATGACTAAGAAATTTCGCAGCTTCCATTAAAAATTGCTTTTATCACCTATTCAGAAATATCAGCCTGAGGAAGGACTACCGAGTTTGGTTGACGGTATGTGGCCGATATTGGCGTAAGCTTTATTTAGCGATATGACTTCCTATTATTATTACTAATCACTCAGTCATTGCGTCAGTCTCACTCAGTCATCCTGTTGAAGATCTGTGCAGTATAAAAAGGTAAATCGTAGAGCATAAAATAAAAGCTTGCCACGGCAAGTTCGCAAAAAATGTCCAGTATCCTAAGCCCGAACCTATATTGGCAGCAAGCTGTGAGGCAGGAAGCAGTCTTGTTGTCGGCACAACCTTACGGGATCACAAGCTACGGAAAGCATTGTATGAGGAAATATCACTCGCAACCTCGTAAATACGTTACTCGACGAGCTTCTTTACACGTTCCTGATCAGTTTGTCAGAGGGGAACAAAAACAAAAAAGAAAAATGAAAGAAAAATCACCGCTCCTTCCACTTCATGAAGATGGTCAAACAGCGAAGTTGTGTCAGTTACAACGAGTGTTACATATGCATGTGTTGTACGTCATGCAATTGCGTAAACACAAGTAAACACAGATCCACAACAGGAACTTATATTGAAACATTGCTGATGCGAGAACAGGCAGAGACTTCTGACTCTACTCGATGAGTGTCCAGTTCTCTGATTGAGACCTGCCGAGCCGCCGCCAGAGGAATCGGCTGCAGTCACGGACACCGCGCGCGTTCGGCGCGTTCGTCGCGAACGCGCGGAAAGCGGACGGCGACGTCAGCCGCTCTACACGTTACATCGTTGGTGCTGCTACGTATACATATTTGCGGTGCTCTCAGAGTCTTTTTTTTCGAATGAGGTTTCTTCCTGTGTTCTGCCCTGATTTTTTCGTGCTTTTTTCGCTGGTAACGAGAGCCAGCTATGAGCCCGTTCACGAGCCAACTCTCGCTGACACTCGCGGTAGGCAGCCTCTTCCTCAGGAGTACGCACTCCTCGTGGTCTTCCCATCCGAAAGGGCGCGCCGTACAGAAATACCTTTTCTTATAGTCATCGTCTCTCCTCCTCGTGGCCAGCGCGGCCTCTCATTGGTAGCATCATCCCCCCGCCACGTCCTCTCATTGGTCGCCTCCTACCCCAGCACGCATCTCGTCCTCTACTGGTCACGTGACCTGCCCTCCGCCGGCGCGGCTCTCATCCTCTAATGGTCACGTGACCTGCATGACACTGGACAGACGGCGAAGGCTCGACTAAAAACAGCTCCGCTAGTTAAAAATGATATTTTTGACCGGATCGAAAGCGTAATCGAAACGTTATTTGTAATTTTGTTTGGGAGTGATATCGAAATATTTTTATTGCGTTCCGGTTCAAGGGGAAAGAGGGCAACCCGAAAGAACCAACGTCAGGAAACGTCAGCATTAGTGCGTATCCCCGGGGTCCACTATTAGCGCGTATCTGAGGCAAATATGGTGCGACAGGTGGTAGAGCGCTGCACTAATCTAAGCCTGCTGCACGGTGCACTAGCACATCGGCATCGTATCAAAACCGTTGTTTGCGCGCTGAAAAGTTTATCGTTATATTTTCGACGGATACAACACTTTGTCACTTAAAGGGGCTCTGAACCACTTTTTATCGAAGTGGAGAAAGACATTTGAAGTGAAAGTAGGCTATTTCATAATCACTTTGCCGCAAAATGTACTGCAATGCGTTCAGCAGAAGCTGATTTATTGGCAATCAAATAAGGCCTCCGTTGTGCTCTCCTTCCTCCTTCAATGCCTTGCACTGCGAAGGCTATGGCGCAGTGGGGTGGACCACAACGCTCCGCCTCCGAACGTCACCGTGGTGCGTAGTTGAAATTTTATATTGGACTTCCGATTTTGGTGCCTACGAAGCGCTAAACGTAAGCCAAACGCGGTTACCCTGAGCGAGCCGCAGTGCGCTTAGTCACTGGACTCGTGGCGGCACCTCGCGGCGGTCGTGGTGTAGCCGACCGCAGCGACCATTAGCAGCCGTGTATTGGAGCATGCTTTATCACTAAATAAAGCACACAGAAACGATCGAAGATCATGGGGTCTTTTGAAACGCGAGCGTTTGAGAGAAAGGTGACTTCGCGTTCCGCTTGCGAGCTCCAGGGACTGCGTACGAGAGCAGAACTTGGCTGAGATGCTCACAATAGCGTATGCTACGCGCGGACTATGTTATTTCACCAAGCCCGAGGGGTGGTTCAGGGCTCCTTCAAGTTTTATTGTTTGTTTATGTTCGTATAAGTTCGTTTTATCGGAACAGTGGAGTCGGATTGCGGTGAGAACACTCTATAACTCTATATAGATCATGCTTGGTACCTTGACTCAAGACACTGAGGATGATCTCAGAATTCATAATTCACTTATTGATAAAAATTACTACAATGTTTTTATCGTTACATTGCTTTGAAAAGTGTTGCTTGCGAACCAAAACCGTTATGAACCGTTACATATCAAATTTTTTAATGAACGTGTGGCAATCTGCAAGGCAGCAGTTGCGGTTGCGCAGTGGAACACTGCGCATGCTTCGTCACTTTGTTCATTCCTTCTCCCCCCACCCCGTTTTTCTGTAAGTTAAGGTGTTTGGAATAAACGCACGTCTTTTGCTGGTCGACGCATGTCCGTTCACTGCGGTGCGGCCTAGCCGCCCGCGTTCGTAACAGAACGAAACTAAAAACCTTTCTTTCCGAAAGGGCGGAGGACCACGGTCTTCCTGCCCCTACGTGGACGCGGCCAGCGACTACAACGGACTTCCCACAGGGGGTCCCACGTAGTTCCTCAGGACCAAATAAAGTTCTAGTCTGTCTGTCTGTCTGTCCTGTCTGTCCTGTCTGGCTGTCTGGTCTGTCTGTCTGTCTGTCTGTCTGTCTGTCTGTCCTGTCCTGTCTGTCTGTCTGTCTGGTCTGTCGGTCTGGCCTGTCTGTCCGACACCCTGTTCGTGGCAGTGCTGCAATAGTGAAACACGTCAATTTCAATAGTGCCCAATGTTGTTGTCGCAAATGGTTTTTCAGGTTGATGCCTATCGAGCGGGACGGTCGGGTTTTTAAATGGCAACTGAGCCAAGGGACCTGCTGTAGGCCTAATTAGCAGGAAACATGTCTCTAAGAGTCGAGTGAAATGCAAGATGGTATTTTGCATTTCCTCGGATATTGTCGTTCCGAGTTCCATTCAGAACATCGACAAACCAAGACGTACCACACACTTCAGTCACTTTCATCTTCATCATCATTTATTTATTTTCGCATTATGACCCCGGTGGGGCATTGCATTTGTCTTAGGATTGTTTTCCTTTAGAACAATCTCAAATCCTCCTATTTCTCGTAGCCCCTTTGCACCATTCCTTCGTATCAAAAATATGCCGGTCATTTTTGTGGTGTCATGCGAAGCCTGTGTGACGTTACGCTGATAGCGCGGTGCTCATCGCCTTATAAGCGCTGTGAGCCGGACGCTCCGTGTACTTCTGGCTCAGCACTCACGCACTAATAAATCGTTTATGCTGTTCGCCACTCATGGCCACTCCGGCTCTGTCTGTTACGAGGAATGGATGGCCTGCGCATGTAACTGATAGCGAATTGACCCCGTACTTTGTTCGCCGGCATGAACTATCTGTAGATCAGCAGTGCGTTACGTGGGGAAATCGAGTAATTGTTCCGCACTGTTTGCGCAACGAGTATTGGCACTTTGTCATGAAGGTCACCCCGGAGTTACGCGTATGAAAATGCTCGTGTGCAGCTATGTCTGGTGGCCTCAGTTAAACCAAGACGTTGAAAGTGTTGTTAAAAGCTGCTGTACTTGTCAGTTGATGCAGAACGCTTCACCGAAGGCCCCACTACAAACTTGGAGTTGGCCGAGCCGCAGATGGCAACGAATACACCTGGATTTCGCATTCGCAGACAAAAAAATGGCTGTTTGTGCTGGTGGATGCACAGTCAAAGTGGGTTGAAGTGTTCGTCATGAACTCAACAACGACCGAAAAGACCATCGAGAAGCTGCGCAGGGTGCTCGCATTGTATGGCCTTCCGGAGGAAGTCGTAACGGACAACGGGCCACAGTTCACTGCGAAGGACTTCACAGAGTTCCTGTGCAATAACGGAGTGCGGCACACCAGGACACCGCCGTACCACCCTGCGTCCAATGGAAGCGCCGAGACGGTGCGTCCAGACGGTGAAACGGAATCTTATGAGACAGATTCTCGACGAAAAGTCATCGGGCGTCAGCAAGACCCTACAGCACCGCATAGACCTATTTCTATTCAGGTACCGAGACACGCCAACCACAACCACGGGGCAGACACCAGCAGAACTGTTCCGGTCTTGGACGCCGCGCACTCGCCTGACTATGCTACAGCCAGACCTGGAGAGACGTATGGAAGAACGTTTCTGCAAAGTGAAGGGCAAAGCCGACGAAAAAAGAGGGTCGTGGAGAGCTTATAAACAGGGTGAAAGCGTTCTGGTCCAAGGTCTTCGTCCAGGTGAGCCCAAGTGGTTGCTAGGTGTCATCGAAAAAAGGTGCAGTGCTGTTACGTACATTGTGCGTGTAGGACCCGGCAACAGATTCGTTCATGTAGACAGTCTACATTCACGTTATTTCGAGAGTGACGAACAAGGCCCCAGTGAACCTCCCTGTTTCGTGCCCAGTTCAATTACAGACCCTATGCCGGAAGCGTCTCCAACGAGGCCCCCCTTTCCTGTGCTGGAGCCTCCAAGCTCCAAACCACCCGAAGACTCTGCTCCCTCGGGACAACGGAATGCCAGTCCACGCCAAGACTCCGCACCAGCATACCCTCTGCAAGAAGCTGCATCCCCTCTAGGTGCTCACTCTTCGACGCAGTACTCGCGCAAGGAAACCTCCCGACTGGTATAGGCCATAACCATTGTGGGAAGGAGTGTGGTGTCATGCGAAGCCTGTGTGACGTTACGCTGATAGCGCCGTGCTCATCACCTTATAAGCGCTGTGAGCCGGGCGCTCCGTGTTCTTCTGGCTCAGCACTCGCGCACTAATAAACCGTTTATACTGTTCGCCACTCATGGCCAGACTGGCTCTGCCTCGTCCCTCGCGGCTACAACAATTTTAAACGCCTTTTTGCCTGTATGATTCCTTTAAAATCAGTAATTGCCTTTACAGTCCTGTTACTTATAACTGGCCGTAGCGCACGCTTTATCCAATGTTGCAAGGCATGACATTACAGAGTTATTGCTGAGCGGGTTTACGGGCCAGCGGGTAAGCGGAGACGTCAATGCGCATGTGCGGTACGCTGGGGCAGCCAGCGTGTTTACGGAGCAGGCCGCTCGCTCCGCTGGTTTCCACTCCCCAGGAGAGCGCGCGCAGCGGACCAGCGTTCTTGCGAAACAAACCCGCACGAACAGCGGCAAGTCGGCGGCGTCGAATACTAATGTGGCGCTGGCTCGCTTGCAGGCGAGAAACTCTGGGAGGTGCTTCACCACTGAAGAGCAGCTATGTATCTTGCGAGAGGTTTCAGCAACGAGGCCGTTTGGCGACAACTTGAAGTGGATGACCGCGATCGAGAACCTGAAGCGAGGGCTTGGCTGCGAGCTGACGCTAACTCTAACCTTGTTCGACAGGTGTCGCAACAACGCGCTCAGCTCAACCGAGCGAGGGATCGCTGAGCTAAAACTCTTCCTTTCGTGCGGTACTTCGCTGTCATCTCCGCTCGCCCGCACGTTCCGCTGGCTCGTAAACCCACTGAGCTATAACTCTGTATTGACTTTCTCTCCTGACTTGCAATCCATCCTTAAGTGTTTTCTGCTCGCTACTGCTTTGCTTCAGCGTCCGTCTTCTTGCACGCATGCCGGTTGCTGGTATTTTGGGGCAAATGTGTGTATGTTTGACCGCTCAAATTATTAGCAAACTTGACAGAAATATCCTTTCGGGAGTACTTTGTTAGGGGAGTTCACCTTGAAAAATGTAGCTTCTAGTATGTTTCACCTGTCATTTAGATGATCCCTTTTACGTGTATCTCGTGAGGCTTATAGCACGTGAAAATGAAAAGGACGAAGGAAGAGGTAACACACAAAGGCGCTAACTTGCAACAATATTTATTTCGAGAAAAGGACCCACACATATATACAACTTTTTCGCATACATCATCATACATGCACCGTTTACCTTACACATCATTACAGCAGGTAAGCTAACTCTTTGCGGGAAAGGGCAATTGATGGTTGTGAAATACAGTTATCCCCGAGCCTATCAATTATTTCTGCTTCGATAATTTCGTGAGTTATTCTTCCTCGTGCTCTTCCCACGATGGAGCAGTCTCTGCATGCTGGAGCACACGCCGAGCGGTCACCTTAATCCGCCCCGGCATGAGTCCACTTGCAATGCATGCAGTGAGCGTCAAGGAACCCACCCCGCTTTTCTGCTACAGTATACCGGTGTTCCTTTTGTAGTGGCCGCGAGAGGGCCACAACGTGCAGGCAAGGGCGAGCAGCGAGCGCAGCTCTGAAACCTTTCTAACCAGCATGCATTTGCACCCCGCGCCCCGTGTCCTCCACTCTCCACCAGTGGTGACAAGTGGAAAGGGCGAGCAGCCCCGAGGGCGGCTGAAACAAAAGAAAAATAAAACCAGTTGACAGTTGGGATTCACGCCGTCGAGACGTCTCTCTCTGTCCTGCGCACGTACTCGCGTCCCAACAGTGGTGATCCCGGATGAGGCTTAACGACAACCACATATCGACTCCATTGAGACTACAGCCGACGCACCAGCCATCTCCGCCATCGACGTTAAGCTATCGCCATTTTGGACAGCCGACCCATAACTCTGGTTACTGCAAGTGGAATCGCCATTCGCCTCCAGACGCATTACTGCCGACCAGACAAAGTACCACCAAGTGGTCGGCAGCCTTCCACCTACAGTAGCGAGCAAAGTACGAGATCTACTGGTCGCTCCACCTGCAGTGAACGCGTACACAACGCTCAAGCAACTGCTCATCAGCCGCCTCACGCCATCAGAACCTCAGCGACTGAAACAGCTGCTACACGGCGCTGAGCTCGGCGACCGGACCCCTAGCCAATTGTTACGCCACATGCAACAGCTGCTCGGCACGACGACCACCGACGTGGACAGCAGGCTCCTTCGGGAGCTCTTCCTGCAACGGCTGCCACAAACGTGCGGATGGTCCTCGCCTCGGCTGCCGACAAACAGCTTTCTCAGCTCGCCGAACTCGCCGACTTAGTAACGGCAGTGGCTTCGCCATCCATCACGGTGGTGCAAACAGACATGGGAATCCGCACATCTACCAACGAGCTGCAGGACATAAGGGAGCAGATCTCTCACCTCGCCGACAGCGTAGCAGCCATACGGGACGGCAGCGCGCGCGCGGAGCACCAGCGTGCCGCAGCGCAACCCCAGCAACTGCGACAGAGAACGTGTTGGTACCACAGGAAGCACGGCAACGCGGCCAGCAAATGTACTCCACCTTGTGATTACGCGGGAAACGACCGAATCCGGCTCTGAGGGCGACCAGTGTTTCGGATACCTCAGAGCGTCCTCCTTCAGTGTTCTTTCTCACCGACCGTGACAGTGGCCTGCGATTCCTCGTGGACACCGGGGCTGAGGTAAGCGTGGTGCCGGCTTTGTCAACAGAGCGCCGTTTCCCCAGTGCGTCTCCCCTTCAGGCGGTCAACAACACCACCATTGCCACTTACGGATATCGCTCGCTGCCACTGGATTTAGGTTTGAAGAAAACATTCCGGTGGATTTTCATTGTGGCAGAGGTGAAATTCGCTATCCTGGGTGCAGACTTCCTTCGGCACTTTAGTCTTCTCGTCGATGTGCGCAACAGACGACTCCACGATCCCGTGTCGCAAGCGACTGTGCAGGGCAACCCCTCAAAACACCCTCCGTTGAGTCCTACACTGCTCGGGCCGGCCGGCGCTGAACATTTTGCTCGCATTCTGCACGAATTTCCTGAACTGAGGAGGCAGCTGCCAGCCGGCTCGCGGCGAAGCACGCGGTATGCCACTACATCTCCAGCAGTAGCCCGCCCGTGCACGCGCGTCCTCGCCGTCTGTGCCCGGAGAAGTTGAAAGTCGCCCGGCAGGAATTCTACCACATGCTGGAACTGGGGATCATCAGGCCCTCGTCGAGCCCCTGGGCATCTCCACTTCACATGGTCCCTAAGTCGACACCGGGAGAGTGGCGCCCATGTTAAGACTACCGGGCGCTAAACCGGGTTACGACACCAGACATATACTCGGTACCGCATATCCATGACATCACGACGAGCCTGCACGGTGCAACCATCTTCTCAAAGATAGACCTAGTGCGGGCATACCATCAAATTCCCGTTGCTTCGGAGGATGTCCCGAAGACAGACATCACGACGCCCTTCGGACTATTCGAGTACCTTCGGATGCCGTTCGGCCTCCGAAACGCGGGTCAGACCTTCCAGAGATTCATGGACGGCGCCTTACGCGGCCTCAACTTCTGCCACGCTTACCTTGATGACCTGTTAGTTGCAAGTGGCACACCAGAAGAGCATGTAAAGCACCTGCGCATCGTTCTCCAGCGCTTAGTCGAGCACGGTGTAGTCGTGAACATGGCCAAATGCGAGCTTGGTGTACCTGAGCTGTCTTTCCTGGGACACGTAATTTCTAGCTCACGAGTGCGGCCTCATCCCAGCAAGTTTGAAGCGGTGCAAGGTTTTCCGCAGCCAAATACAAAGCGCCAGCTGCGAGAACTTCTGGGTTTAGTGAATTTCTACCGCCGTTTCATCCTCCACTGCACCCTAATCCTCCAACCTCTTCACAACCTGCTGGCCACTTCACGAAACTGCTCGGACACCCTTTCCTGGTATGACGAGCCAAGCGAATCCTTCTGCAAGATCAAGGATGCCCTGGCAAACGCCGCACTCCTTGCATACCCTAGGCCCAGCATTCCGCAGTGTGTGATGGTCGATGCCTCCGACACAGCCGTCGGTGCTGTCTTACAGCAGCTCGTCGATGGAATCTGGCGCCCGACATCGTTTTTCTCGAGGAAGCTAACCCCGCCTGAGCGCCGCTACAGTACTTTCGGGAGAGAACTGCTGGCCATGTATGCGGCCATCCGACATTTGCGCCACTTCCTGGAAGGCGTACAATTCTTCGTCCTTACTGACCACAAACCGCTTACCTGCGCCCTGCGTTCCCTAAGCTCCAACGGTGGCACGCACACAGCGCGTTAATTGCGCCACATGTCATATATATCTGAATTCACGACAGACATCCGCCACGTCAAGGGGGGCGACAACGAGGTGGCAGACTCCCTTTCCCGAAACCCTATAAATGCCATTGTATCCACACAGCAGGTTGATCTCTCCACTTTGGCAGCAGCACAACGTGAAGACGACGAGCTAAAGAGCCTGTTGACCGCAACCACTGCCCTGAAGCTGCAATGGCTGCCAATTCCCGGATCCCAAGACAGAATTTGCTGCGACATAAGTATCGGCAATGCTCGCCCGTTTGTGCCTTCCAACCTCCGTCGCCACGTGTTTCAATCGCTGCAGAGACTCTCTCTCATCCAGGGATTAGAGCCACTAAGAGACTGGTGATGGCAAAGTTTGTATGGTCGTGCATTAATCGTGACGTCCAGCGCTGGGCACATGAATGTGTAGCCTGCCAGCGTTCCAAGATACAGCGACACACCTTGACAGCACTGGGAGCACTCCCAACCCCGGACTCCCGATTTTATCATGTTTACCTGGACTTTGTTGGCCCACTACTGCCCTGCCACGGACAGACTTCTCTACTGACATGCGCGGATAGATTCACCCGTTTGGCGGAGGCCATTCCCTATCGTGGACATCACCGCTGAAACGGTTGCCAGTGCCTTCCTGTACCATTGGGTTACCCGCTTCGGTGTGCCTTCCACGATCCCAACGGCACCGTGGCCGGCAGTTCCAATCCACCCTCTTCACTAGCATCACTCAGCTCATCGGTGCCACTCGGACACGTACAACGGCGTACCATCCCATGAGTAATGGCATAGTGGAACGTTTTCACTGTCAGCTTAAGGCAGCGCTCGCAGCAACCGAAGAACACAGCTGGGTAGAGGCACTGCCGCTCGTCCTTTTGGGCATACGGTCCACTCTAAAAGCAGACATTGGCTGCAGCGCCGCTGAGCTGGTCTATGGCACGGCACTCAGGCTGCCAGGGGAGTTCTTTGTGCACGGCTCAGACGAGACACCTACGGCTTCCAGTGGTTACGCACTTCGTCTACGCGATATGATGAGCAAACTTCGCGCTGTGCCCCCGCGGTATCCAGGGACGCGGGCTGTACATGTCGAACCACGGCTCACATCGTGCCCATACGTGTTTGTGCGACATGACGCTGTTCGGCGGCCTCTTCAACCACCATATGATGGACCGTTTAAGGTCCTCCGCCGTAGGGACAAGCATGTCACCATCGATAAATGCGGCCGCTGAGAGGTTGTGTCGCTTGACCGTGTCAAGCCAGCACACATGGACAGTGACGCCGCCGCGGTGTCTCCGCCAAGAGAATCCCCGCCTTCGCCAGGGCCCCCAGCTGCAGCGCAAGCTCCAGAGGTGCTCACGCGACGTACGCAAAGTGGACGGTGCTCAAGAGCCCCTACTCGCATGGACCTTTGATCACTCCATTCGGCAACTCCCTAAGGGGGAGTGCTGTAGTGGCCGCGAGAATGCCACAACGTGCAGGCAAGGGCGAACAGCGAGCGCAGCTCCGAAACTTTTCTAACCACCATATCAGTTCGCACCCCGCGCCCTCGTGTTCTCCACTCGTCACCATTGGTGGAGAGTGGAAAGGGCGAGCAGCCCCAAGGGTGGCTGAAGCAAAAGAAAAATAAAAGCAGTTGACAGTTGGGATTCACGCCGTCGAGACGTCTCTCTCTCTCTCTCTTCCGCGCGTACTCACGTTCCAACATTTTAAACGCTCGTTCTGCTTTTAAACCTTCTGCTTTGTCCCACGTAATTTTTTCCTCACTTTAAAGAAAGATTGTAAACAATTGCTCCCGCACATTCAACAAACGGGTCCTGGTGTTTTTTTTTTTTTTTTTTTTTGCACATGCGCTTCTCAGACAGGCATGGTCTGGTTAGTCTGCACAGACATTGCAATTTTGTAGAAGCTGAAAACACAACCAAAAATGCTCAACATGTTGCCAATTCAGGACCCGTTTCTTGTAAATAACTCTGATGTGGTACTGGATTACTTCAGGTGATCAACACAAGAATATTAAGGCCTTCTCTGTAGACATAGCAGACCTGTTTTATTCCTTACCGCATTCAGGTCTGCTCTCCAGTGTTCAGTGTTCTATTGACACTTTTGGAAACGTTGCCTTCACGAACTCAACCGGGATGTCGAATGAGAGTTTCTTAGAACTTCTTAGTTTTTATCTTCGGTCTACTTTCATTCTGTGGGAAGGGCAGCCTTGTATACAGAAAGAGGGAATTTGCATCGGATCGTGTATAGTTCCCATTCATAGCGATATATTTTTAGAAGAACTAGACAAGAACATGAGTGGTTGGCTTCCATATTTTAAGATTCTCAAAGTTTTTAGATACGTCGATGACTTTTTAGTTCTACTTGACTGCAGATCTGACTGTTTTGGTTTTTTAACCACTAATATACTTTCTTTTATACGCGAGGGTTTATCTCCTTTAAAAGTAGCGCATGAACTGCCGATTGACCGAAGTATTCGCTTTCTTGATATCAAGTTTTTATTTTGCAACGACCATGTACGCTGGAAGTACGAGCCTCGCGTGAACAAGCCACTGCTCCCATATCAGTCCGCGCACTCTAAGTTGGTTAAGAGGGGAATCGCAAAGACATGCTTGTCAAACGCGTTATGTAAGTCATGCCCTGAGCTGATAACCGACAGCTTCAATGATCAGATCCTCCGCCTTCGTTTGGCAGGTTACCCAACACATGTCCTTATTAGCGTTGCTGAGAGTCTGCTCAAGTCGAAGTTATCAAACAATTCTTCCAGCCTGCCTTGTGTAGATAAGAAGAACGTAGCTGTCATCCCGTGTATCCACGGCCTATCACACCGTTTAAAGAAAATAGGTCAACGTGCGAATGTTAGGGTTGTGTTTTCAGCTTCTACAAAATTGCAATGTCGGTGCAGAC
The DNA here is from genome assembly GCF_013339745.2 of Dermacentor silvarum. NCBI lineage: Eukaryota > Metazoa > Arthropoda > Arachnida > Ixodida > Ixodidae > Dermacentor > Dermacentor silvarum. The sequence continues at coordinate 158,848,889 of NC_051157.2, read as the reverse complement.
TAACCAGACCAGGCCTCTCTGAGAAGCGCACGTGCAAAAAGAAACACCAGGACCCGTTTGTTGAATGTGCGGGAGCAATTGTTTACAACCTTTCTTGAAAGTGTGGAAAAAATTACGTGGGACAAAGCGGAAGGTGCCTCAACGAGCATTTAAAGGAACACCGGTATACTGTAGCAGAAAAGCGGGGTGGGTTACTTGACGCTCAATGCAGGCATTGCAAGTTGGCTGATGCCGGGGCAGATGAAGGTGACCGCTAGACGTGTGCTCCAGCATACAGAGACTGCTCCATTGTGGGAAGAGCACGAGGAAGATTACCTCGCGAAATTATTGAAGCAGAAATGATTGATAGGCTCGGGGATAACTGTATTTCGCAACCATCAATTGCCCTTTCCCGCAAAGAGTTAGCTTACCTGCGTAATGGTGTGTAAGGTATTTTTGTAAATGGCGCATATATGATGATGTATCCGAAAAAGTTGTATATATGTGTGGGTCCTTTTCACGAAATAAATATTGTTGCAAGTTAGCGCCTGTGTGTGTCACCTGTTCCTTCGTCCTTGTCTTTTTCACGCGCTATAAGCCTCACGATGTCATACCAACAAGCCCAAATCACTGCATTACAGCACGTGTATCTCACCGTTCAACCATGAACACTTTTGTGAGGACCACTTTGAGAGAGGGCCACTGGCATTCTCGCCCGGACCTAGGTCTCAATGACCTATATTTAAGTGACAAGGAAGACGTTGAGCGGTCCCTCACGTCATTTGTTTTGTGTCGAAGATGTCACCCCTAAACTTGCGCTTGGAAAAACATTTAGAAGATCATTTTAAAAGACCACGCTTTTAAAAAAATGCGTTAAGCAATTTTGTCCAGAAGGTTCTCGTGAGTCCTCATGTTGGCATGCTGTGCACTTGAGCCTAATAATCTGTATAGTCACAAACACCAATATTATCTCTGATGAAGTGGGTGGAGTTATGTTCTGTTGGACACTTAAGTCGTACTGTTCATTCAGAAAACCGGCAGACGCGAAAAAATGCAACACTACACTGCGAAATATGGCGGCGAGCATGGTGAGTGCTCGTCGAATGGAGTTGCGTTCCATGTGTCAGAATGCGATTGATGCACAAGTCGACATTCGTTACAGAACAACGGGTGACATTCATGGCGGTTTGAGAAGGTGGGGTAGCTGTTCTAGCGTGCGTTCAACCGTGTTAGGAAGCGTCCGTCTTGCTGTCGATGTGATGACAAAGTTGCTGATTATGTCCGTACAGCGGTACGTCTTGCGCGATGGTGTTAACACGACAATAGCGACACATTGCTGCAAGCTATCAGTTGCGCTACGATAAAACAAAACAGGCGACATTAGTTTGTCAATAAATGTTCTACAAAATCACAGCCTTAGAGTGTGCCAAAGGTGCATTTTTGCCTAATATTTCGCTATAATAGTAAATGATGTGTAGACTAATTATTGGCTGACAAATCTGACGATGTTGATCACGCAATAATACTCGTTAGAAAGACGAAGGTTTTGCTAAATTAGGTCCCATAGTAATGGTGTTGTTCTGAATAGTGCTCTTCTTTTTAATTTAATTCTTTGCGAACGAAGTGAGTCCATATGCGTCTTCGTATTTCGTCAAATAAACTTGCTAGAGCCGAATGCAAGATGAGTACACGTGACGTAAAAGGTGAAGTCCTTATCGCGTAATTGTTGCCTGACAGCTTAAGAAGTGCGAATTCTCTCAAACTTTCATCGCTTTTCTAAAACACAATATAATACCGGCTGATCCATGTTGTGAAGCCATATCCCTGCCCAGGAGTTTGAGTGTAGCATACGTAAATAGATTTAGAATAGTTAGTGTCCCATGAAACAAAATCGTGGAAATTTCCATCGGGCCCTTGTGCACAATACCACAATACAGATCTCTGTACACGGTGGTTAATAGTATGCATAGTTGTTCGAATTCTATGCCTAAGGTCGCAAAATCATTTTGCACATTTCAATATTTCTATTAATGAACGGCGCTGAATACGTGTTGTAAGTTCTCCGACTAAGTCCAAGTAAGAGCTCGCAGGGATGTGAATCTATTACAAGCGCACATTCATACGTAGGGAATTACTTCAGAATTAACAGATGCATAATAAAGTTGTGATTTCTTACATATTTCGTTCGGAATTCATATGAAATGAACGCCACTTTCTGCCTTTCAACTTCAAAATATCGTTACACTACTCTGTACAACATCGAGGAAGATGGGCACGAACTTGGGGGATGAAGACGAGAAATCGAAGCCGCGGCACCGGTTGGCTTCCAGACCTATGCTACCGATTCTCAACCGACAATTTCCCTCGTGCAGTCTGTCGTACGCGAAGAGTTGGCGAACCTTGGCATTCAGTCTGCTTGTTCCGTCAACCGATCGGATACCTAGGCCTCCTTTTCGCAACCCAGCGGAATGGCGAACATCCAATGACAGGCCGATTTTCTTCAACTCCCGACGCGTTGGCCACATTTCCCATCACTGCCGCAATACCTGGACGTCATCGCGATATATGTCTGCGTCCCCACCTTACCGCCGCTCACCAGGTACTCGTCCACCAGCGGAAGATTCCACAGAGCCTTACTACTCTACTCAGGCGTCCGCATCTACACGGCAGAGTCGTTCACCCTCACCACGACATCCCCTGTCTCGCTAACCCACTATCCGCAGCTCTCCATCCTCCACGTACCGGCGCTCTACGGGAAACTGACGGATGCAGCTCCGAGGGGTGACGCGGCTAGGACGACCCGGACTGCAATACCTCTACTGACATTACCAACTGATAGGAATTTACTAGATGTGTGTGTGTGTGGGGGGGGGGGGGGTGTCCCTGTTACTGCTCTGTTTGATACCGGTGCGCACTTCTCTGTGATGAGCGACCAGCTTCGTCAACGGCTCACTGAAGTCCTGACACCTGCGGCGTCCTATGTTGTGCGAGTCCCTGACGGAAGAACTCTGGCCACACTGCTCTGCACAACATCGAGGAAGAGGAGCACGAGCTTGGGGGCTGAAGACGACGCTTCAGTGACTGACTGGTTGTGTCAATCCTTGTCAATCGTGTACATATTGTGAATACATTTTCCCGTCTTGCTTCTTCCATCCGTCACAACATGAAAGACTACAGTAGGATAGAAAATGTTCTTTTTGGATCGCAAATGGCACCATCTGTTGTATTTTGAATATGATTCGCATGTCTAAGCGTTGAAAACCGGATGTATTATACTGGATGTCACAGTATAACCTGGAAAGCTTTGTTGAATGATTTGAGAATATTTTAGACTTTTTGTTCACTCTGGTATTCGCTTACACGCCCATGTGTTACCGTCATCTTCCGGAGTGGCAGCATAGAGCCCCAGAGCTAGATAACGGAAAACGGGTCTAGCAAAAAAAAAAAAAACTTACGAAATTCATGTTCACGCTTTTAATGCCTAACGCCTTCTGTATAACTAGTGTGCAATAAAATGACATCATAACATAAACTGTGCCCAACGCGCTATTTTATAAGATACCGTTCAGCTAGGAGTAAACTGCAATTTTCCTATCAAAATATATGCCAAAGAAGAACGGCTCTGATTAGCGAAGTGCAAGACCGATTCGAATGCAATTTATTGCATTTAAAAGAAAGATGGGAGTTCTGCCAACTGCAGATATCAATGTTCTCGAATGAGGGCCTTGTAGTTCTTGCAGCAATTGTAGTGAGGCATTAAGTTATGAAGATTTGAAGAACAAAGTTTACAAACCCATAACTCGGCACGAAAAAGAAATGTATGTCTCTCAATTACGTCGGTTACAGAACCTCATGTGGACAAATAACATGCACGAGTTTACAGCTTATCTAAAACTGTTGCAGTATTTACTGAAACTATTTAAAAGTCATGCTCACTAATTCGTTGAACACGTAATTTTATTGACACCGTCAATTAGGTATTTTCCATTATGAATGAAAAAAGCCTCACCAAATTCAGCGAGGTATATGAAGAGCAAATTTATCGCTCAGTTAACCTAAGTTAAACACCAGGTTGTGGAAACGCGCCTTTGTAGTTCATTCTTTGGTCAACTCGTATCGCCAAGGAGGAATGGGAATATATACATACATAAACGAGGACGAGTCGAGGACAATGAAAACCGAGGGGATAAATTTGTTACACACAACCATGCAAAGCGAGCAGGCAATGATGCCAGAGAGAGAAACAACCTTATTGAAATAAAGATCGTGCTTGGTTACTGTGGGTGGAGCCCCTCTTCCAGGGCCCCACTGGCTATTGCGGCGCACCGGGCCTAGTCGAGGGTCGCCAATTGGGTTCCCAAGTCCAGTTCGGAGAGTCGCGCCTCCCACGACCAATTGATAAGTGTATCGTAAAGTAGCGGCGAGACGGCGTCTGCCGGACGCTGCGTGCATTGGTAAGTGATGTGTTCTAGTGTCGGGGTGGAGTCGCACCATGGACATCTGTCGCTGTGTTTGTTGGGCAATATTCTGTGGAGTCTATGTAAGTGTGGGTAGGTGTTGGTCTGTATTCGGCGCCAGTCCCTCGCCTGTCGCCTGTTGAGCTTGGGGTGAGGTGGAGCTTTGGTGCGTCTTCCTAGTCATTGTGCCTCAAGTATGTCTCTTGGTGTGCAGCCGGGTGTCGTAGAGGCGTCCGTTCGAGCGGTATGCATCGCGGCTCTGCCTGATATACCTCGATCCAGACGATTCGCCCGGTCGTTGTCTTCCACTCCGGTGTGCGCGGGACACCAAGTTATACCGTGGTCCATTTGGAGGCTTGGTTCTAGTATGCGAAGGACCCTGGCCAGTAGAACTCCCTGAAGGAAGAGCCGGCAGGCGTCTTGCGAGTCTGTGAGTATATAAGCCGACTGGCTCTTGACCTCAGCGTCTCGGATGGCTAGGGTTATGGCCGCGAATTCCTCCGTGGCGCTTGAAGTCGTGCGTACGGACGCTGCTACGATTATACTCCCCCGGTTTGTCGCGACAGCCACATGAGTAGGAGTAGCTGTCTCACCTCTGGGGTGTAAGCTCGCGTCAGTAAAGTATGTGTCTGCGTCCTGCTGCCTTTTGCGCAGGATGGTTGCTCGGGCTTGTCGCCGTTTCACGTGGAAGTGAGGGTTCATGTGACGTGGGATGGGGTTCACATGGATTCTTGCTCGTAGGTATCAGGTGGGATAAGTGTGGTCTCGTCTCCGCAGAACTGTGGCGTTAGGGGGTATCGTAGTCGTGTTAGCACGGTAGCGCCCCTGGGTGTTGCTTTTAGTCTTTCGCCCTGGGCCATGAGTGTGGCCGCAGCGAGTTCTCGTAAGTGTTCATCATGCCCAGCTCGCTGAGACGGTCAGTGCTCGTGTTTTCGGGCAGGCCGAGTGCCGCCTTGCAGGCAATCCTGAGCAGTCGATTTGCTTGGACAATGTCAGTTTGTCGGGCGGCTTTAAAAGGAAGAGCGTAAGTGATTCTGCTTATGACGAAGGCCTGTACTAATTTCATAGTGTCTATCTCCGTCATTTCATCTCTGCTACGTGCTATTCCGTTAATGAGGCTAATACCACGGCGAACCGTGCGCTTTAGTTTGGACAGGGCGATGCCGGCACTGCCCGTTTCCTGTATATGCATTCCAAGCACTCGTAGCTGCTGGACTTTTCGGATGGGTTCTCCGTCTAGAAGTAGTTGTAACGGTGGAGCTCTGTTGGCTTGGGTTCTTGGTGGTCTATATGTATGTATTCTGATTTGCTCGGTGCGCATTTCATGCCGGCATGTGCTGTGTATGATTCGACCGTGTCTACGGCTTGCTGAAGTGTGTTTTGTCTGTCCCCGTATGAGCCTTTGGTCGCCCAGAGCGCAATGTCGTCGGCGTAAATTGTCACGCCGAGGTCTTCGTCTTCCTGTAACTGTAGGGCGAGCTTGCGCATTTCAATATTGAATAGGAGCGGAGACAATATTGCACCCTGAGGCGTGCCGCGGCCCGGCAGTTCATATGGGAGTGACCGTGACGCTCCGAGCGCAAGTGTTGCGGTGCGGTCACGCAGAAAGTCCTGAATGTAATGGAATGTTCTTTCTCCGCATCCGACGTCCTCAAGGCCCTCTAGTATGGCGGAGTAAGATATGGTGTCGAAGGCCTTTTGAACGTCAAGGGCGAACAGGATTCTGTCGAGGCTGCCCGGTGGAGGGCCGAGGACCTCGTCTTTCAGCATGAGGAAGACGTCCTGTGCAGAGACTCCCTTTCGAAAGCCGAACATCGAGTCCAGAAGAAGGCTGTTACACTCGAGGTGATTCTGCAGCCGGGTGTGCACGACTCTTTCAAAGAACTTGCCCATGCACGATGTTAATGAGATGGGCCGCAGCTGTCGCATCTCTCGCGGCTTACCAGGTTTTGGCATCATGATGATGTTGGCCGATTTCCATGGCGCTGGTACCCGAGCTCCCTTCCTCCAGATCTGATCGTTGAACAAATGCACAAGCTGTCTAATGGGCGTGTCTGAGATTGCGAAGCATCGCATTGGTGACGCGGTCTGGTCCTGGTGCTGTGTTCTTTTTGAAAGTCTGCGCAGCTGCGTGAACCGCGAAGGTGATCGGGCCGTCCAGATCTTCGTTGGCTTCCCCATGGTATTCTTTGGGTGCTGTTGTAGGTGTTTGAGCCTCACCGGTGTAGGTGGTCTTAAGTTGTTGTAACAGCTCAGTCTCCGTCCCTTGGTACTCTCCTATGAGTCGCCGCATGACATTAGCCGTTTCCGTGCGCGTACTGGTCGGATCCAGCATGCATCGCAGTATGGCCCATGTCTTCTTGGTGATCAGTGTGCCTTTGAGGGAGTCACAGAAACTGTACCAGTTGTTGTAATTGAGTGTTCGAGCGTAGGTGTTTGCTTCTTCCGCCAATCGGTCGATTCGTCGCCTTAGGTTATACGATTGTGGCGCTGTCTTTTCCATCTCTTGCTGAGACTTCTACGAGCTTCCCAGAGATGGGCTAGGTGGTTGTCTATAGCCGGCGTGTCTGGTGTGGTTTGGAGCTACTTAGTGGTGGCTGTATAGAGTTCCTTTAGGAAGTGACTCCATCCTTCTGCCATAGTGGGTGTCGAGGGGGCTGTCTGCGGTCGTTCTCGATATTTCTTCCAGTCCGTCAGCCTGGCCGTCCCTAAGGCTAGGCGGACCTTTGCCGTGTTCACCGTCGTGCATAGATTGTAGTGGTCGCTGCCTAAGTTTTCCTCGAGGTTACTCCAGGTAACACCATTGTTGATAAAGGTAAGATCCGGCGTAGTGTCCCGAGTCACGCTGTTGCCTATTCTTGTAGGAACTCCCGGGTGTGTGAGCAGCAGTAACTCGTGGGCCTGGGTGGCGCTGAGTAGATTGATTCCCTTGCTTTTATCTCGCCCGTACCCCCACTCGGTATAACATGCATTAAAGTCGCCACGGAAACGGAAAATCCATCGGTCCAGCTTTGAAAGCAGTGTGGATGCATGGTTCAGTATTGTCAAGAAGTCGGCCTTGCGTTCGCTAGGGGGACAGTACACATGCACTAATATGCCAAGGAATGCATAGGGGTAATTAGGTTTATTTTCAGTTGAAGTATAGTAAGTAATGAAAAAGGGGGAAATGAACGCAAATGCAGTGTTTGGTTAATTCAGAATATGGGTATTTTTACTTGTAACAGAAGAGGTATACAATGCGTCAATACACAAGGATTCAGATATTTCTTGCAATATATGTGCACTGCGTATGTGCTGACTATTATTCCTTCAACATGCTGCACACATCGCCTTAGTTATCGTGAAATTGCTACGTAGACGTCTCAAATTTCCATTTTGGAAGTCTGCATTTCTGCATAGCTTGTGGATGTTCCTTGTACGTGAAAAAAATTTACATTGCACGGCCTTTGCTTCTGACCTTCGCGCTTCATAAACATACAAAAAATATACATATGATGACACGTTGCATACGATCAATATAAGGCCACCCGTACGCATTAGATTTAATTGTACACAAATAAGTGTCCAATTCACCAAAGGTTCTCCTCGCATATATTTCAGAGAGTGGGTGCGTTGCAACTCAATACATATATTTTATTTGGATAACAAATATATGTGCACTACAGGCCAATTTCTGCCGTCACCGTCGCCATCACCATGCGGTTCATTTTAAAGTGTAAGGGCGATAACACCGTCGCCGGGTGCCGGTGCTGTATGCGCGAGGGAAAGCGTGTGAGGGTGAGCCGGCGATCACGGCTCCATCTCGCGCATGAAAGCGAGGAAAGTGGGGAGGAAACATGCCCTCTGGCATCGCGCGCAAGGCTCTGGGGCAGGGTAGGAAGAGGAGGATGGCTCTACTCCGGGTGGCCTGGGCGGCCGTGCACTCTCGCCCGTGCCACTGTATCTTGAAAGCCATCTTCGACGGGGACAGAGTACACCGCGCGCTTTGATTTAGCGGCTTAGTTCGTGTTGATGCGATAGGCGGCACGAACGTCAATTCATTCACTGCTGCTGCCGCGTTTCCTCACTCCAGTGTTTTAACAGCCAGTTTCCGCGGTCATGGAGTGAGATGTGTTCATGTTTGCTTGTGCGCGAGCGACGCCATGCTTGTTAAGTTAGTTATTATGCCTATGTTTACAAGTTCATATGGCCTATAACACTGCTATCTACTTCGTATAGGTTTCCACTAATTTGCAAGCACAATCGATGCTTAAGAATTCGCCATTCGAGCGACAAAGTGAGACTTTCTTTTTAAGCAGTGCCGCTCATCTTGTGACTTCACTTAATGCTCTCATTGAGAGTGCAGCGGGAAGCTACCCGAGGAGGAGAGTAATTTTATTTAACACTTACATATATATCCTGTTTACGAGTAGTGAGAAAAGGAATGATATGAAAACGACACGTCTGGTGAACGTTTTAACCGCAGGTCTGCACATTTGCTTCTGAGGCGAGTAATGACTACCGACAAGAACAGGCAGAAGGTGACGAGTTAGAGATAGACTGAAGTGAACATCGCAAAAAAAAATGTTTTACGATTAGAGCGAAAACGCAAATGCCCGCATTTCCCCAAACGATTTGTCGTAAAAGCACGTTTTTTTTAAATAAATGTGTGGCGACACCACTATGCACATATTTCGGCGCAGCCTCCGCCTTGTTATCATCCGGCCCAGCGTAACACGGCTGTACGCTGGACTGCGTTACCGATAAAACGTAGCGCCACCGCTGCATCACCCGAGCTATGCGTCTCCAACGGTGGCTACAAAAAGAAGCTGCCCGGCTGGGAACAGTTCCTTTTTTCGTTCCGTACCGAGACGAGCGTAGCGTTGGTACGCTCATCCACAGCCATTGCTAACCCAATAAACAGTTGTTACATTTTTATGCGGGGATCCGTCCTTCAGCAGATATATCGAACACAACCTGCATTTGAAAGCTTTCCGGTGTTCGTTTCGGTTCCAAGAAGGCAACCATCATTTTTCTCAGAAGTTTTCTGGGCATTCATTCACTTACCTATGCGCTGACAGCACTCTCGGTCAGGTGAGTGGGGAAGATCGCGGGCCCGCTTCCTCTTGTCACAAGTTTTCATATATCTTCAAGCGCAAAAGGAATTGACAATCTGATATTACTGTCTGCTTGTCATAATTTCTCTTTAAATGATCTCTCACCTCTGCTAGGGCGTGGTAAAGACAAAAGAACATGGGATGCCAAAGAGGCTAAGCGAATATCGCAGAAAACAATTGTGGCGGTGTTTTCTTATCTGTGTGCACACAAAAAATACAACAAAGTAATATAGTCTCGAATAACGCGGAATGGAATCAAACTTGGTGTCGGTGCATTTTATTTCACATGATTTTTTAAGCCTGCAACAAATCATTTTTCCAACAAAGTATAAAGGTCGCCTAAAGTTTGCATTCACCTAGATGAATCATACAACTAGGTGGCAGGACGGGGCTCCAGAACTGAGAGCCAACTCAATAACGACGTTAAAGAACTTAAGCACAGGGAGCCACTGTTTAATATCGATTTCAGCTCTCATCTCCTGTGTCATATCCTTGCGTTTATACCTTTTCCAATAGATAGGCAAGTTATATACACTCAAACACATTAACGCAAGCTAAACCTCTGAAAACTTTATGTTGGCCTCAATGTACAACGCAAGAAGTCCGCCATTCTTCATTTTCACCATGCAACAATATCACACCACACCGGACTGTTCTCAATTCTTAAAGAATGCTGCTCTGCTTACTGTCAACTACCTCGTAACAGTATTCTTGTCATACCCATCCTGCATCTCTTTTAGTTTGCCCAATTTCCCTTCTTTGGTGTACCGTAGAACGCTAGAACAGACAAGCTCGGGCGACCGCTGCGCATTTGTACAAATATATTCAACTGTCTTAAAAATAACATGGAATGTTACTCGGGTAAAATCAGCCCACGGATGTTTTCCTTGACATCGTTCGAGGTGCACCTTCTCAATGTGTGTGAACCTGTGAGAAATTGCGCTTGCTCCCGAAAGTCGTCTTCGAGAAATTTGCTCACTCCAGTCTTTCAACTTTGTGTGGCATATCTTGATGCACTGCGAACTTTTCAGAGGGGGGAGGCAGCGCATCTGTTTGCCAGGCAAGACTCAAACACCAGAGAGGGGAATAAAAGGTCTGCCTTAGCTACTCTCCGGAAAGTAAACGATCTCTCAAAGAAGAGTTCCTCACAGATGGTGTAACAAACTGCGGAGAACTTTCAGTAATACTCGCTAGAGTGCGCGAAGTAACGCCTTGATACACAAGTCTCGTACTTAAGAGAAGGCGCTGCCGCACTTCCTTCCGCCTCCTGCTAGTGCCCCGTGGTTTACTGAAGAAATTTCCGGAACGAGCGCCTGGTTCACGAAGCCCCGTCTGCTAAACTTGCTATAGAAAGTTGTTCACGGTGCATCCGCAGGCAAAGATCGCGCATTTCATGTGCGTTTGCAACTACGCGTCTTTTCCCCGGAGGCATCCGAGGAGCAGGCTGCCTGAACAGGTTTTGCTTGGTTTGAATCTGAAAGAGAATGAAAAAGGCAACACATCAGGCACGCCAAGAGACCCGGGTAGGCTGATTCCTTTTAGGTGACCCCAGCTGCGGCATTGGTGTCATGCAGAAAAAAAACAGAGAGAGTTACATGAGTGCATGTGACGTAAACAATTAGTCAAGCTATAGACACAAAACTTCGGTTGGCAGGAGAGCTGCCACGGTGACCACAGATGCGGCATCCATTCAAAGAAAAACAGGAAAAGCTGACGCCGTGAAAGGGCGCATTGAAAATAAGCGCTGCACTGAAAAGCAGAGCAAAAACCTATCGACCATGTGAGTTCTAGCACAGCATACATTACCGGTTAACGTGCTGGCTCTTTCCTCCTCCGAAATTTACTAGTTTTATCTTGCATTGCTCTCGTGACAAACATCCCAGTTACAACTGCAAACATATTGAAGCGGTATGTTATGTGATATTGTTCGAACGACACAACCGACACAGCACGTTTATAAACATTATTGTTCTGAGCATGAACCGCTTCATATATTCAAAGGGCGCTTTTCTTACTATGGTGTTTATCTGCATTCCAGACAAAGAAAAAAAGCGGCTCAAGTTCTGTAGAGTGATGAGGAAATCCAAGTATATTTAACATATGCTTGCACGTAGAATGCTCGAGTTTCTAAACGTGAAGCTAAGCGAGTCGTCAAAAATATTTTCAAGCTTTCTGTAGTCTGCACTGCGTTCACTTCGCTACAATTTGTAATATACATTTGTGATCCAAATGTGTATACATAAATCCAAATATATTTATACAGGGTGTTTCAGCGAACACTTTCAAAATTTATTAATGGTTGCCTGTGGTAGATAGCCCGATTCTAGTTAATGAGCTCGCCTACTCGAAGAGGCGGACGATACTTGCACAAAAAATTGAAATGCCTAATCGATTAATTAGCAAAAATCACTAAGATTTTAACTAATTACCTGATGGTGAATGTTGCAATTTACAAATTGCAGCCGTGGAGTTCGCAAGGCGCCAATGTGTTTCTCCGCAGAGTTCGGGAATTAGTATCTTGAAACTCGTGTCATCATGAGAATTCGTTCCAAGTGGATCCGCCTGGCGAACTCCACGGCTACAATTTGTACACTGCAATATGGGCCATCAGGAAATTAGTTAAAATCTTAGTTGTTTTTTTGTTAATTATTCGATTATGCATTTCAATTTCTTGTGCATGTAATGTCTGCCTCTTCGAGTAGACCAGCTCATGAACTAGAATTGAGCTTTCGGCCACAGGCAACCTTTAAGAATTTTTGAAAGTGTTCGCTGAAACACCCGGTATACAATTAACGCATGTTGACTGCAAAGACACAATTGCGAGTGAAAAATTGAGGATAGAGACTTTCTTTGAGTTCGTGAGGTAGGAAAAGTTCTCGTCTGTTGTATCTCTTAACTGCCTGTGTCCCGACGACGAAGATGTGCAATGCGTGTCAAGAAAAATTCGGTGGAACCCATCTCATGATGACTGTCAATACTAAGGCGTTTAGGATTGAGTCAATGCAGCGACAGAACGTATTGCAGCTGTCGAAACGAGACGTGTGTGAGACCTTTACTGCAGCTGGATTCCTCTTACGCAATTCCCTACGAACACTCGGTGCCATTTAGTGCTGCCGCCGCGCAAGCCTTCGCGTGAACCCCGAAAAGCATGGCGCCGGTGCATCCGAACGCTGAGAAACCCATCATGCCAACATCCAAGCTCCTGTGTCGTGCTTCTTTCTCGACACGCTGCGACATCTATCGGTACTGCCGAGAAGTCCCCGCGTGGTCTGCGAGACGAGAAGCGTGGCGCGCTGGTGCCTGCGAACGCTGAGAGTTGTGCCCTCGCTTGCCGCACACTCAGTGGCACACATTCAGCGACCCAAGTTCTCGAGAGGTGCATTAAGGAGCGGCACATTCTTGGTGCATTCATGGTGCATCAGGCTAAAGCGTTGACTTGAAATGCGTTGATTGAAAAGCGGGACATAAGCAGTGCACTTGCGGCGCAGCCTGCTCATCAGTCGAGTTGCTGTCCCTGAGGAACCCTTGTGATGTGGGTTCGATTCCGCTTAGCATCGGAAAACTTTCAGGGTTCCTTTAGTGGCTTTAGCATTCTTAAGGCAGTTAACGCAGTTTCCGAGGGCTATGTTCCGATCTTTGTTCAGTTTGTACAGTCCACAAACCGGCTTGTCTTACCCATCTCTAAATGAACAGGGCAGCTTGTGCAGTAAAGAGGCAGATTCGCGCCGGATTTGTAAAAAAAATATATGCAATCATGGACAAACATTTGCTTCTGTCGAAGGCTTAAAAAGATAAAGAGTGGAGCAAAGGATTTCTCTTAGCGAAGCGACACCCGAGGCCATCGGCTTTGGCACGGAGATATATCCAATAAAATAAAGACGCTTTCGCTTGGCTTTAACGATGACAGCGGCTCGACTTATCAACGAATGCCTCGAGTTACCCATATTTATTTTTGCATATTTTTGTCCTTGTCTACATCTTCTTGCGTGGCAGATGGCGCGTCGCGGCCAAATTGCGCCTTTGCTTGTTTCCCACAGAGATCACTACAAAGGATAGCTGTATTCAGCATTAGAGGAGGAAAAGGCTGTAAGCTTTGCCTCACACCTTTTCTATGAACTTCCTTTCTTGGTGAGGATCAATAAACGTCTGAATGCACAAAAGGCAAGCATCTGCCACATCCGCGAAATTATTTTGCTTTTCTCTTTTTTATGTCAGTCATTCGAGGCATGATCCCACTGATTCGCCTCCACATATTCTCTTTATGAGATTGCAGTGTTTCTATACCCATGTCATCAATGTAATGTGCATCGCGCGTTTTTTTTGTCTGTTTTGATGCGTCGACGTTTTCGAGAGGAGCAAAACGCTTTTACGATCTTCGCGTCCTTTCTATCGCGCTCATTGTCTACGCTGCGACATTTGTGTCCCATACAGGTTACTAATTCAGGAAGTCACTATTCAATTGGACGACTATGAAACAGCATCATGCAAGTGTTACTCATTGGCATGATCCGTTTAAAAAAAGGTGGGCTGGAAAAGCCTTATTCTGTAGTGTATAAGTTTGGAGAAACAGAAATAGAAATATTTGCAGAAATATCGATGCAGTGACTGAGTGTTGATAGATCGTGTCATGGGGTTTATTATCACAATGCAATCATAAAAATTTCAGAGTCGTTGCAGGGGGGCGCTTTGGAAAGATGTTTGCCAATATTGATGCTTCTCTGTGGCTAAAGATTTGTACAAGAGTGTACCAAGCTTTCCAAAGCGGATTTCTGTTGTTCAGTATCCAGAGCTCTTCCGCTTATCCAGGGAAGTCACATCATGAATGGGAGCTCTGATTTTTATTTAGAAGTGCTGTGCAATTCTGATTTAAGGTAACAGGTCATCCCCTTTATAATCCGAACTCTGTCGACATACCGGACATAAGCCAATACTATAGTTATGGCATTTTGTATCAACCGCCTAGCAGTATCCTCCATTGCCCTATCAGCATATAATATCCTGTCAGCAAAAAAAGAGCTCACAAGCCTAGCCAGATGTAGCATATTTTCAACTCGGGCAGTGCTACGCGTTCTACAGCGCTTCCTGTCACATGTGTGCACCAATGAATTTGTCCAGCTTGTTGGATCGGTTGCGGTCAGTAATATCTGGGCCCTTTAATCGAGGCAAACTATCTTAGTAGCAAGTCTCTGCAAGCATATAGTAGCAATAGCTGCAAGTATTTGGCAGCTATTGGCTGATTTTACTGCTTGATTCCCTCGCTTACATTCTCCATAGTCACCTGAAGAGAGGTCGACTTTCAGTGACCAAAAATGTGTATTTGAATCGCTGATGTCGCCAGATTTGCAAAACCTGCTTTTTGCACCACAGCAGCTACAAAAAAAAAAAAAAAACCTCACACTGAAGAAAAAGGCAGCAGCGGGACAAGTGCTCCTCGCAACTGACATTAATATGTACACAACACGGAAACATTCCAAACACATTAACAGACAATACTCTTCCAAACAAGCATATCAATTTCCATTTCTATATCAGGTTTTAGTCGTGCATGTTTATAATTCCGTTTTTAATACATTGTAGTTGCAAATCAGTGCATTTGCTGTGAATTTATTTGGATTTCTGTTTCCTCATTTTGCTCTGGTATTATGAATTATGCAGTTAACAAACTTTCCAAGCTGTCGATGCTTTTGCCAGCTTCTGATAATTAACTGCTCTCTTAGTATACACTACACATTGAAAATTAGTGTCGTGAGGCAGTGACTTCCCGCCTACTGTGGCATAGCTATCGAAATCGAAGATCGCCATGCTGCCAGAACTGCTCAATGGCTCATTCAAGGTCGTTCTTGGTTGTGTTACCAATGTATACAACCACTACACGTGGCCTACACCAATGCCAAAACCTCGGGCGATTGTTGCGCATACTGCCCCGTTTTTTTTTCCAAAAAGATCATACCAGGCATGTTATTCTCAAAACCACACTTAGGACTGCGCAACCTTAAACACGAGAAAACTGCGTCTCAATTATTATTATTTATAAAACAATGTTTTCACTTCCTTGACAGTAACGTAATAAAAGTTAAGCAGGTACAGGCGTTTATGAGAGCGCGTGTCGCGTAGGCCTTCTACAAATCTTCCGCGTTCTGGCTACGCTGCTCATTATTGTGTGGTGGATGTTGCTGTCGAAAAATAAGCATACTTTTAAAGAGTAGTTAGTGTGAGGCTTAAAAAATTCCCGCAGAAACCCATCTGGGAGTTGTCTAAGTATGCGTAAGCATAGTGGCGCTTGCTCAACTTCACGCAGCCCGGTGCCATTATTAGTGTTATGACACTTGATCCGGCCGATACAAACGACAGCGCTGTGACCACACGAATTGACGCGCACTGCGGCGCAAGGTGCATTGTTATATCAAGCAAAGCACTGCAAGTGGTGGCACCATGTGCGCTGATGACGTTCCGATCGTAAGCCGTTATGGCTCTTTAGCGCCTTGTCCGTCAGTGCCGAACCAATATGAACCGCGGTCAAAGAACTCCGACGGCGGCACGGACCGATCAAGCGTACTCTGGCACGGCCACGCGGACCGTATCTCGAAAGCGATCTGCAAAGCGGACCGATAGTGCTGACTGCTTTTGCCGCTTTGTTCGCGTTGAAGCGACAGGCAGTACGAACGTACTGGCCGTTGCAGGCACTATCCTAAAGGTGATCGTCTTACGGGTGGGACGGACGGACGGACTGATAGAGAGTTAAAAAAATGTTTGCAGCGAGGAAGATGGGCGTCTGGTGGGGAAAAATGTCCGCACATCTGCGAAAGCTATATACAACAAAAGAAAAGAATGAACTATTGCTTTTGTGTTTTAATGAAGTATAACAAAAAAGCCATCATAAGCCTATTTTACAGCGAAGCTGTTAAGGGCTCACTCTTCGATGGTCACGTCCGGCAATAGAAAAAAAACTCTCATTGGCCGTATGCTGTATCTGCGAGTGAAAGTGCGCGAGGGCGAGGGACGCGCGCTTTCACGAGGAGCGAACGCACGGCGGAGAGCAAACGCGACTTATGACTTATGTGCCAGTGAAAGCGTGCGAGGGCGAGGGACGCGCGCTTTCACGGAGAGCGAACGCACGGCGGGGAGCAAACGCGGGCGTGGAGGGCATCGAGGCAGCCCAGATTGTGCGTGTGCGTGCCTTCTCTCCCCCTCCGGCGCATGCGCTCAGCTCTGCCGGCCACTGCCGCTTGTGCCACATCCTCTCGCCCGCCTCCCCCCTAAGGGTACGGCCACGCTAGCGGCAAAACCGTGCGGCAAAAACGCGCGTCAAAAAAGCGCGGCAACGCGTCATGCCGCGCGCGGCAAAAGCGGCAGGAATCGGGGGTTTTGCGGCGTGCCGCGCGAAATGGGCTCGAGACCCATTTCTAGGTACGTCCACACTAGCGACAAAAACGCGCGCGACACGCCGCGCGCGTCGAGCGGTGCGGTCGCGCGCGGCAAGATTCACGAAAAGCGGCAGCAACGCGTGGCAAACGCGCGAATGGGTGCGAGACCCATTTTATCGCGGCAGCCGCAAAACGAGCACCAAACAGGAGCGAGCCACGCAGTTGTGGCGCCAGCTATCGCACAAACATAGAATATAAGGTATGGGCTCTGAGATCAAACAGTGACACGCACGCCGTAAAATCTCAGAGGCCATTTCCAGTCAAGGCGGCTGTTTTTGTTAAGCCTTCCCACACGGCCACCGAGACGTCGACGAAGTCGCCTCGCAATGGAGGTGTTTTTTTATCCGTGTCTGTATGAGAAGTCGAACGTAGATTTTAAAGACAAGGATCTGCGCACCAACAGCTGGCACATTATTGGACAGCAGTTTGGCATGATAGGTGAGTAATTGGTGAAATTTTCTGAATGTTTCGGAACATGTGCGAGCATGTCAGTGTGTTTGTACATACCATGCAGGCGAGCAGGCAGCGGGGAAATTTAAGAACTTCCGTGACCGCTGGCTCAAACTAGCCCGGGAAAAAAAGAAGGCCTGCAAGAGTGGTGCTCCCGGCAAGGACGGGAAAGTAAAGACTGAGTGGACGCACTTTGATATTGTCGACAGCATCCTGCGGAACACACCGTACTACGCGGAAAAGTGAGATGCACTTGTGAAGTGTCGTCCATCTCTGTTCCCGCTCGCACGGGGAACTGTCTGGTGCATATATTGGAATATTTGCTCCCTGGGTAAATGTACGCTCGCTAGTGCACAGGTACATGTGCTACTGTGTTCAGAAATGCGACTCGTGGCTCACGTGAACGGCTGACGCGCCGAAGGAAACGAAATGACCCTCTCGGACGTGTTCATTACAGGCGATTGTTAGTTGACCAAGTCCAGTCGCGAAATTAATTTCTGAATACGGCCGCTTTCTTATCATGCTGAAAAATGGTGCTGTGTTGTTCAATACTTCGAAGAGGCATGTGTCCGACGCGCGCCGTGCACGAGGTGAATTCGTGCCGCGCACGGCCGGACGTATTTCTGTATTTCTTCGTTAAAGGAGTTTTGATCCTAGAACACATTTATACATGTCATTTTCACGTAGAAATATTAAACGAGGTTGAATAACAGCTCGCGGTTTTGTTTTCTGCCGGCCCTGCCCGCCGCCTTTCTCCATGTTGCAGCATTTAGTGATTACATTTGTTGCCTCATACCTACCACTCCAATTTTCAATATTTTCCTGCCCTCGTCTTATGGCTGCGATATCCCGTGCTTGCAAACTCCTATTTCGCTGCTCTCGCATAGCCGACATTATCGAAGCAGTTATTATAAAACCAAATTACTGTCACTTTTTCGTTTGCTTATTTTGTTGCTCGGGGGTTTTACGGTACGATGCAGAACGGGTTTTATTATTTGGATATAGCCGCATAATTGAGAAATGTTAACCTATGTGCGTGTAACATGGAATACAATACTCGATGTGTGGTTGCTTTCCAGATTAACCACGAATATCCCACTGCTACAAAATGGGTAGGTGGTAATCCTATACTTAACGATGTCCTCGAAGACCCAAATTAGGTGTTTACACAATGCTTCCTGCCCTCATGGACACCTGCAGCAGGCCGAAGGGGCACTCTCAACCAGTATTGCTGCAGGCGATTTCTGTTTACGTACGTTCTGTTTACGTACTTGGAACTGCATGTGGTACTCTGACAAATATTCATTCAGCATAAATAAATCTTATATGCAGTTGTCCCAGCCCATCACCTGCTGAAGCACTGTTGGATGAACTGTCCACTAAAACTGCTGTCCCCTTCTACTGCTTTTCGCTGACACGTCGAATAAGGAAAAAGTAGATCATCAATAAATCCCTCCCCGTGTCTCTCATGTTATGCGCCCCTTCTCTCTGATGATGCCAGCGGGTCAAATGGGCAAATAGCAGTGTTTGATCTAGCCTCAGACATGTTAATTGGGGACAAAACTTGGCAAATTTTGTCCCCAATTAACATTGTTGGGCATGCTCAGCTGTCCAACTTGAAGCCGAAGTTTTCAGTGAGCTGCACCTGTCGGTTCCTTCAACTTTTATTCAAAGAACTTTCTTCTCGATGTGTCTGGGCTGTCGAGAACACGTGCTACACGGTTGCATTGGTAGCGCTAAACTGAGACGCAAACAAGTAACGAGCCGAGTATTGGGCAAAGACCACACCGCAAACAACTGCACGAAGTTCACTTGAGTATAATACGGGCATACAAAGTGTCTTAAGGCCCGCATCTTACATGTACCGGCGAAAACGTGTGCAAATAACTAGAGCAGACTTGTAGATTGTAACACCGGACTAAGGCGTCAATACGACTTCATGCTTGGTGGCTAATGTAATAGCCATAACGCAATGAACACATCAAACCAAGAAAGCTGGCTTCCAATCGAGCGCAACAAATCGAAAAAAAAGCCCGTACAGATGGTTTAAAAAATTGGAAAAACACAAAAAAAAACGAAGCGCGTTTTTTTCAAAGGTACATATAAACATACAAGAAAAGAAGAGAGATAAGGGGCAAATCTATTCAATGAGTGACAGAGAGGTCAGAAGCAAGTATGAGCCAGACGTGTTTAGCCTTTTACTTTTTACCTGCCAATCTAGAAAGAGAGAAAGAAGGTTCAGAGGGTATGATGATGAGGACAGCGATAATGAATGCTGCTAATGTACTCCCGAATATCAGCCGGCTGTGCATTACTTCTGCGTGTCCCTGATGTTAGGATGCATTAGTCGCGAGCACACCATGCCGTGATATTGCTTTCAGTTGTATTCCGTACATCACAAAGGAATAACTAAAACGTTCTCTTGAATGCCGGAGCGTGTTTCTCTCGCAGCAGCTCACAACGGTTCTAGCAGTCACGCTGATGAACGCGTTTTGTACGTGTTTATCTTTGTCCTTAGCTCTCAAACACGTACAAGACTGCCCCTGGGCAGAGGGCTACGTAGCGATGATTCATATTTGATTCATCGCATTAGCAAGCGAAAGCACGAAGAGCGCTGACGGGTGCACTTGATCCTTCCACGAGCGACGCGAAGGGAACGAGCGTCAGCTGGTACTGAGCCCTTCACCCTTGGAACAACAGTGCAGTCTGGCCATAAAGCAGAAAAATAACAGGACCTCATGCATCACTGCAACACATGTTACATTTATTCCTAAATGACCATGGGCTTCCAAATTTTTTATGCTGACTACCTTCTCAATTTGTCGCTTCCTTTGGGCGTTTGTGCGTAAATGCTAACCTTATCCACAGCACCGCCTCCAGCTATGCATATTTGATCAATTGCATTTAGTATTTGTGTGCGTTTTCAGAGTTCAGGAAGTGCCGATGCCTTTACTAGAGGAGGAAAAAAAACTTTGTGCAAAGGTAACTTTAAGTTAGCTGCCTTGGGCATGCATGTTTATGTTACCGTTAAAAAAGTTTTGTATTGCTACGTACTCTAAAGCAATATAATATGGCAAGGTGTTCAGCAGGCTACGAGAAACAAGAACATTTGACGGTTTTATGTTTTTATCTATGGGGAAAAAGTAGTTACAGCTTTTTATATTTATAAATTTCCAAATACGCTAAGCATTGAGAAGAAGGAAGACTAGAAAAAGAAAGCATATGACATATACCAGAAATCAATAAGATAAGGGAGAGTGAGCATAAGAATTTTTTCCACTTTCGTTTCACGGTTTCTCATATTAAGGTGCTCACCGGTGTGTTTCTCTTTTCCTGTAGAGCTGATGCCAAAAAATTTTGAAAAATCACATATATTCAAGTCACAATTGATTAGTTAGCAGGCATAATTTTTTTTCTTTCATTCATGCAAAGACGAGAGTAAACGCGGAACATCATTTCATCCCGTTCTAACTTCGTCGTGACTTGGAAATAAATACCTTTAAAGGTCAGAGTGAAACCATTTCAGGTTTCGGACGTCTGTTAAATTTCTTCTGTAAAGCAGCATTGATTCTTTCGAGACATATTGTTTTCTAAATTACCTTAATCATGAACGTAATAGCTGGAAGGAACATTACTTTTTCATTTATAATTTTTTTCTCTCTGAGAACAATGCTAGTTAGTATTAACCGTTGGTCGCTCGCGTGTCAATTCCACTTCAACCAATTTGAAGGCCATATGTCCCTACAAGGTTAAAATCTCATTCAATACATTCTCTCTATCATCCCTGCCGTAAACAAAGGCTGTGTTTATTCTGCCCCAGTTCTTACGAAAACAGCTCGGTGTTAGTTGAAGTTTAAGTTTCTTTCTTTGTTACAGAAATAGGAACACGGCCTGCTTAGAAGTAAAATAATAATATCTAATTTCGTCATCTCACCAGAAGTGTTACAGTGATTCATGTTTATTCAGTGTTCTTAAACTTTTCCCTCTTACGCTCAGTCGCTAGAGTTAAGAAATGTGTGGCGTGCGGTGACGGACCACCATGTATTGGATAAGAATGCTCATTTCGCTGCTTCAAGCGAGTTGCCACATTGCAAATGTTAGAACGCCACCATCACAAATGCTAAGTTCTGATTTCGAACTTCACCAACGCACAAAAATTTTTTTTTTGGGGGGGGGGGTATTTATATAACTTGTGTTAGTCAATAAAGCACCTTACATACAATCGTCAGCATCTTCTCGCTTCTGGCATTCTTCACAGCAGTTATATAAGGTGGCTTATAATCCTATATGATTTCACAGCCAGAACTCAAACGTTAAAGCCCGGCCCACATGGAGCGAAAATTCATGGCGAACTTCGCGCGGCCCGCACAACCGCGGCGGAACGCCAGCGTGCCGCCGCCGTGCTGCACCCACATGCGGCGAAACGCAGGCGGCCGCCGCCGCCACGCTTTCAGTGTTGCTAGAAGCAGCGTGATTCCATTCCCAATAAAATACAGTGAAAAAACTGTCAGCCCTTCCACTGGGGCGGAGATGGAAGACCAGCGAAAATGTACTATGGAGGGAATTATGTATTTCCAATTATGACTATTAAGATGTTATGGCGTAATTGGTTATTTGAACTGTTAAAAAATGAGAACAATATATGATCCGGTGGTGCTCATTTATTTAGTGACCACAGGGATCATGGCCTTGGGGTCGCTGCGGTACACCGCCATAGGGTGTACTGCAAAGGTTGGCACGTTCTTCATAAACACGTCACCAACGCCGCGCGCGTTCGGTGCGAACGCGGGCAAAACGCCGCGGCGTCGACAACAGCTGTGCGCGTTGTTTGTGTAACTGCACTAGAGAGCCTACACGCAAAGCCTACATGCAATGCTGCATGTAGGCTCCCTAGACCGCACACAACCGCTGTCAAAACGCTGGCTACGTGACGAACGGCTAAACGCCGTTGTAGACACATTTAGGGGAGAGGCGGGCGAGAGCCCAGGAAAGTCGGCGGCAGAGGCCGGCAGGGCTGCGCGCATGTGCCGCAGTGGGAGAGTGGGCACACACAAGCACAGTTTATAGGGTGCCTCGATGCCCTCCTCGCCCACCACTCCCCTTCCACTGCAAAGTCGCGTTTGCTATCCGCCGTGCGTTCGCTCCCCGTGAAAGCGCGCTTCCCTCGCCCTCGAGCGCTTTCACTCGCACATACAGCATACGGCCAATGAGAGTTTTAGGGGCGAAGCACCTTAAGGCCGAGCCTTGTCCCCTAAAGTCCCTGTATAGTAAAGTGCCGCTATCTACTCTTTCCTTCGCAGTCTCCTCTCCTAAAGCGCTTGTTTTTTTTTCTTTATTTTTTGCTTGCGAAAGCAAGTTGACGGTTGCGCGCCTACAAAGTCCACGCTGAAGCTTTCAGGCCGTGCGCGCGCCGCCGCCGCCGCCGAAGACTGCGGCTGCGCGGAGCGACTTTCAACATGGCTCTGAGGCGGAGAAAAAACTAAATATAAAGAAGTGAAAGCGCGCTATCATTGTCCAATCAGAGATACCGGAGAGAGAGAAGCGGCGTTGATCAAAGGATGGCTGTACTTTTCTTATATAGGGGCTTATTGTCCCCCCCTCGTCGTCGCCCGTCGTCCGTAGCTCTGGTTTGCATGGAGTTCGCTAGGGGCGCTGCGGTGCACAAGGGTGCACGACTCTCACGAGTGAAGCCGACGGGAGCGGACGTGTCGAGTCGAGGTGCCATTTCAGCGCAGCAGGAGCAGCGTGCCAAAGAGATAAGTTTTGTTATTTTATATTTCACTTTTTGGTTTTTTTAGGAGGGTTAGCTTAGCCAAGCAATCTTTATAAATTATTTTAAGGCTTTCTCACTTTCTTGGTCTTCTCGCTTAGATAAAAGTAGGTAATTTTTTTTCCCACATCTACGCCTTGTTAGTACGAGATGATGGTTGGTACTAGGGGGAACCCACGCGTGCGTTGTTCTGAGTGCGAGCGTTCCTACGCGCTGGAAGAAACGCGGTTTAAGTCAGCACGCGAAGCGAATGGTGCAGATTTTATCTGTAGGATGTGTGTGCTAGGGTCGCGGCTAGACCGCCTAGAGCAAGACAAAGATAAGTTAGCTAAGCGGGTTGGAAAGCTAGAAAAGGAACTTGAAATCGAGCAGAAGGCGGAGGAAGGAGGCAGAAGAAAAGCTAGCTAACGCAGAAATCCAGCTGAGCGCCACCATTCTGCAAAGCAATGATGAACGCATCGAGGCGAGCACCGCGAACGGAGCTGGCTCCGATGCGAGTGCAGAGACAGCCGAACCCGCCACGCCGGGAAGCAGTGGCGGAAACGTCAGTGATAATCACGAAGGGGATACCACTGACGCGGCCGGGGAAGAAAACAAAGCCAAGGGCAAGGATAAGAAAGGAGGGGAGGGCATTGTGACTTCGGGGGCAGCTTTCGGCGGTGAGGGGGAAGGAAAGCGTCGAGTTGTCTTTGTTGGGGATTCCAACATGCGTAAAGTAGAACCGGCGATAGCAGAGAGGGTAGGGGCAGACGAACGAGTCCAGGTTAGCGCGCTTCCCGGAAAGCCGATTAGAGAGGTGATAGCGAAGGCCAAGGAACGCATGTGGGACACAATGGAGGAGAGACACCTAGTGGTGATAATGGGCGGAGTGATTGACGTACTGAACGGACGAGGAGCAGGAATCACAAAGCAAATAGCCAAAGGGGTCACCGACCTGCGGAATGTTTCAAAAGAAGTACAAATCGCGGTGTGCACGGTGCCAGAGGTTGAAAGGCAGGGTTATAAAATTGAAAGGGCAGTTCTTGCAGTAAACAGGGAAATTTGGACTCTAGCTAAAGCAATGAATTTTACGGTCATTGACATCAACCGAGAAGTGCACCGAGCAGGCCGCGAAGGCGCTTTTGTGCGTGACGGGATACATTTTAGTGAAAGTGTAGCAACACCGGTCGGAAGTCGATTCGCGGCACGAGCTGTAGCTTTTTTAGGCGGGCCCCAGGCAATCAGGAAGCAGGATTGAGTATTGAACATAGCGAAACACCAGTAAAGGGCAGAATTAGGCGACCAGGAGTCAGGAAAAGACGCAGAAAGGATAAGAATAGAGAAGGTAAAATTTGCTACATTAACATGCAGGGTGGTCGTAAGCAGGAAAAATGGCTGGAAATTCAAACGCAACTGAATGATGAAGCGATAAGCGTGTACGCCTTGACCGAAACGCATCTACGAGATTTGGAGCAGCCGCCTGTTATTGACAACTTTGTATGGGAAGGGTGCAACAGAATGACCGGGTCAAGGAAAGGCGGAGGCGTAGGCGTACTAATTAGGCGAGGTCTGAAGTGGCGAAGGGTAAACGAGACATGTAAGGAGCATTTATGGATTAGTGGTACATGGCAAGGTAAAAAGACGTGGCTGGGAGTAGCTTACCTATGGACAGGTAGTGATAGCAGGGAAAAAATAAGGAATTGGTCGATTGCATTAGAAGCGATATTAATGAGTTCAGTAACTCGGGCCAGGTGATATTAGTGGGAGATATGAACGCGCACATGGACGATTTAGACGGATATACTGATTACAACGGCTCTCTAGTGCTGGATTTGTGTGATGAACAGAACCTTATAGTAGTTAACAGGGAAAATAAGTGTCATGGACAGGTAACGTGGCAATGCGGAAACAGGCAGTCATGTATCGACTACGCCTTAGTCTCAGAAATGGTCTACGAACAACTGGAAGAAATGATAATAGACGAAAATGGAAAAAATAGCCTGGGAAGCGATCATAGACGTTTAGCATTAAAGTTTGGGAGAGATACCAGCGCAGAACATGAACCAATAGCCTCAGAGTTTTTAAAAATGAATGACGAGCAAATAACAGAGATCGCAAACAACATAGAGAAGAAAATTGAGGCTTTTCCTACAGCAGTCTGGGAATATAAGGAACTGGTGGAGGTTATGCAGCATGAAATAAGGCGGACACGGCAATACAATTGTTGGATTGGAAAGAGGAAACCACGTAAGTGGTGGAACAAGGAAATTAAACAAGCTATAGAAGAGCGTAAAGAGGCATCTAGGGTTCATCGAGAAGCCAAAAAGTTGGGATTACAAGAAGAAGAGGTGCTCCTTAGATGGAATACATACAGAGAAAAGAAAAGGGTTGCGAGTGAGCTCGTGCAAGAGAAAATTAAATGCGCAAGTGAACGTTGGGTGCATAACATTCACAAAAGAGACAAAGGCGCCCCAAAAAGATTCTGGAACCATATAAAAGCCCTCGGAGCTCCAACTAGAAACTCGCAAACGGCTATAAGGGATGAAGACGGTAACATCTATGAAGGCGATGATGCGCTGCGGTACATCACAGACGTTATCAGGCATAACTTCGGTACGAGAAAAAGTGTAGTTCAGACAACAGATCCAGCAACAACAGAGAGGCTTGAGAGATCAAAATTCAGCATAGAAAGCTTCTATTGGAAAAAGGCAGCAGAAAATGTCCCTAACAACACGGCAGCAGGACCCGATGAAATCCCAATACAGCTAATCAAAAACCTCGGTCCAAAAAGCAAGGCACTGCTGACTAATGCCATAGAGCAAGTGATTAGAACAAAGAATATTCCCGTTGGAAGCGTGAAAGCAAGATGAATCTCATCTACAAAGGCAAAGGAGATAAGGATAAGACGAGCTCGTACAGGCCAGTTACAGTAACGTCGGTGATATATAGAATGGCAATGCAAGCCATAAAATTAGAACTGTCGAAGTGGGTGGAGGAAAACGGTGTATTGGGGGAACTACAGAATGGGTTCAGGCCAGGCAGACGCTTAGAAGACAATATGTTTGTACTAACTCAGTGCATAGAGATTTCAGTAGCTCAGAAAAGACCTTTATGGGTAGCATTTCTAGATATTAAAGGAGCTTATGACAACGTAGACAGGGAATTGTTGTGGGATATTCTTCAATACGAAGGCATAGATGACGATTTCGTGGAGCTGCTGAGGGAGATATATCGAGACAACAAAGTACAAGTGGCATGGTAAGGTCGAAAAGGAAATGAAATGGTGGGAATTCACCAAGGATTGAAGCAAGGATGCCCTCTGTCACCATTGTTGTTCACGCTTTACGTCAAGGGCATAGAAAGACGACTGGAAAACAGCGAATTAGGTTTTGATTTATCCTACATGCGTAATGGACAAATGGTGCAACAGAAGGTCCCTGGATTGATGTACGCAGACGACATTGTGCTACTAGCGGACAATAAAAAAGATTTACAGATACTTGCGAATATCTGTGGGAACGCAGCGACAAATCTAGGCCTTAAGTTTAGCACAGAGAAATCAGGGATTATGATCTTTAATGAACACACGAGTAACTTCGTGGTGTCAATTCAACAGCAAGTAATACCCATAGTGAAGCAATATAAGTACCTCGGCGTACACATAAACGAAGGAAAGAATTACTCAAGCAACCACCAAGATAATCTGAAAATAAAGGGGAAGCGGAATGCAGCATTAATGAAACACAGAGCACTGTGGGGCCACAATAAGTATGAGGTGGTGCGTGGAATCTGGAAAGGAGTAATGGTGCCAGCGCTAACATTCGCAAATGCCATTATATGCTTAAAATCGGATATATTGGCGGGTTTAGAAGTTAACCAAAGATCAGTAGGCCGGTTGGCTTTGGGAGCACACGGTAATACGACAAATGAGGCAGTGCATGGAGACATGGGTTGGGCCTCTTTTGAAGTCAGAGAAGCACAAAGCAAAATTAGTTTTGAAGAAAGGCTCAGGAACATGGATGAAAATAAATGGGCGGCTAAAGTGCACAAGTATCTCTACATGAAAAGCGTGGACACAGAATGGAGGAAGAGGTCAAGGAAGTTGGCAACCAAGTACAGGATAATCGAAACTGTAAATAGACAACCAGGGGTCATCAGAAAGAAAGTGAGAGAAATAGAGACCGTGAATTGGATGCAAAGAATGGAAACGAAAAGGACAATGGAGATTTACAAGAATGAGAAGAAAGAAATTAGAAGGGAAAATCTGTACGATAACACAAAGGGCAGTGCCTTGCTATTTGAGGCTCGAGCCGGTTGCCTAAGGACGAAAACATATCGGAACAAATATTCGGAACTAGATGAGACATGTGTATGCTGCAGTAAAGATCCAGAGACCACTCAGCACATCCTAATGGAATGTGACGGGATCCACCCAGCGAGAACCGTAGGTAACGTGCAACTCCCAGAAGCGCTTGGGTTTAAAGTGGAAGGAAACATAAACAGATCAGCCGTAGAGATCAGCAAGAGACGATTAGAGTACTGGTGGAAAAAAAGCAGGGAAAAGATGGATACGACCTGATCTCTTAAAATCATAGGCAGCGGTACAAGCTAAATTTTTGAAAAAGGTATACAAAAATGCGAGATAAAGAACATGTGTAGTATACCTGATTAAATCAAGCAGGCTAGGTGACTATTTGTCGCCACCCCGTTTCAAAGGGGATGCCAATAAATCATCATCATCATCATCATCGTGCTCGTTCCCGACGCGCGCTCTCTTTCTCTCTTCAGCCATGGGTGATAACGGTGGCTTCTGATAACGGCGTGCCCGCTATGGATGAAAAGGTGAGAGCGGCGGCTCAACTGCAAGCGGAGTCGAGGGCTGGCAAAGCTGCTGCAGTATGGCAACGAAGGCAAGCGGACCCGGAGCTGACGGCTCGCGAAGGTCGCGCTTGAACCCAGCATCGGTGCCACCAACCTCAGGTAGAGAACGCTTCCAGCGTTTTGCCGCCGCTTCCCGCGCTCGCGCCACATCTGGGTCCGCTTGCCGGCGTCCCCGGGCTGCTGCACTGATCACAAGCTGGTCTTAATGAAGGGAAAACGAAGTCCGCACCTCAATACCATATACGACCAATAAAACAACACTGTATATACTGTACACATGTGTTGTCACTCATTTGCATGTTCGAGTGGGCAATATACGGTGGATTCACGGTTACCTGAATGATCCCCCGGTGCTTCGCCCACTCATCATCATTCACTTCGTGGATATGCGGTGTTTATTTCTATTGCCGGACGCAACGATCTAAAGGCGAGGCCTTAACAGCTTCGCTGTAAAAATAGTTTTGTATCTGCAACTGAACCATTATTCTGTAGCTGAACCATATTGGTCGCGCCTGGACAGCTGTGATCAGTCGATCACTGTACGCCATGCGCGCAGCTTTTGTCGCCATGTTCGCTCTAGGCTCTTTGGATGGCTAGCTGATTCAAGTGCCGCGGGAGGAAGTCGGACGCGACAGCGCCCTGATTGCTCCGCGCTGACAGCTTTCATTCGCCGCTTCCGGCAAGCGGTTGACTGCGTGCGAGGATATCTAGCCCGCCTTGATCGACGGCGAACGGCCGCCGGGCGGACACTGCGTGCGGCCGTTCGCCAGTTTTTCGCAAGAAAATCACTCCACGTAGGTCAGGCTTAACACATGCATGTGTGTGTTTCATCTGGTGTACGTGCGACCACTAGTTTTGGGTGTCTTACAACTAGCACAATGGTTGACGCTTCTTTTGCTCGGTTTCACGTGTTTGTTGTCTGGCGCCGCTCACGACCAGCCTAACCAAGTGAGAATGTACGCCAAGCGCAAGTCGGACCAAAATGACGAAGCATGAAAAAGAAATGAAACGAAATAGAATCATTAAATTATCCCAGCTGTGTACTGCTCGCTACCATACTAATTCCCTTAAGCGTCTGTGCCCAAAATTTGCTTATTATTGAAGATTATTGCATAATAGTAAACCATATTTTTTGTCTTTCAGATATGTCAGGCACCTATTCCCGTGTAATATTTGCGTGCGATAGTTTTCCTTGTTTCTTATCAATCGACCCTGCTTCATTACTCATATTTTGCTTTACTTCCCGTCGGCATTCTCTCTGTAGTTTTTGGATATTTGTTGTATAATATGTTCTCAAGTAATTCGTTAGCTTTTACTATCACAACATTTTTTCGTATATACCCCCTTACGCAATGCCCTTCTGGGCCTGTAAGGTGTTTTATTGCGATAGCAATTATATGGACACTCCCAAGCAGATTTCTGCCGTCGGCGTCGCCGTCTTCGCCACCGTCGCTGTGAGGTTCCGTATGACGTCATTGGAGATGAAATCGTCGCCGCGCGCCGAACGCTGTACACTGTAAACGAAAATACCCCCACATGGGAATTTTAACAAGGTGATGTCCCCTATATACTCCCATCCTTGAATATTTATTGCGATGTATGGGAGGAATACAACGGCATTCCCTCGTTTCACTCCGCTCACAACCTGTGGGAGGATAAGGGCGGACATGACGTGATTTTATTCCGCCTTCAAAATTTTGTTCTCCCCGGAAACTCCGCACAGGGAGTTTTAAAAAACTCCCCCGCCGGAACAGGTTGGTCACGTGGTGCTTCCCATGAGGCTGTGCGCCGCGCCAGCGACCGGCCGCGTTCGGCGGAATCGGCGGTGCTCATGGCTGATGGTTTGTTTACATCTGTGAAGTGTCGTTCTGTGCCAGCGTTTCGCCGATTTTCTTTCCTGTACTTCATTCCAGAAAGTGTTATAGGCGTGCCTGAAGCTCACTGTATCTCACCTTCATGTGCGTTAGCTGTGATCACTCTGCTGACAACGATGAATGCAAGAGCAACGATTTCAAGTGCGGAAAAGGGCTTAGTTGTGACCACGAAGCGGCCGGTTGACTCGTAATGTCGGCTCGGGTTTCTGGCTGTGCTTCCGTCTTGCGTGACCTTGACTTGTATTCCTCAGTGTGTTCAATACCACTTTTATGTCCTTTTGAGTATATGCTGACAACGTCCGGTATAAAGTGCCGCGTAGCAATGGCAACAGCAGCCACTGTTCGAGCGACAACGTCCGTGATAGCCGCACATGAATGCCATATTCCGACTGCGTCACGGTGCTGTGCTGCCAGTAAGTTAGACCGTGGTGCAAGCAACTCCTTTATGAATC
Source organism: Dermacentor silvarum (assembly GCF_013339745.2). NCBI lineage: Eukaryota > Metazoa > Arthropoda > Arachnida > Ixodida > Ixodidae > Dermacentor > Dermacentor silvarum. Next base: position 158,818,527 of record NC_051157.2, on the reverse strand, counting down.
TGTGTACGGATATCCTCGCCCAAGAAATACGGTAGGACGTAAGTACGTACTGTGATAAAGCTTCTTACTGAGCGATGTGAATTGAATTGTTATCGCGCAGTTCTGTTTTAATCACGTCGTTGCTTCGGATATTGCATTAACATCATGCTCCATCCAACATACTGATTTAGGAGCATACCTGCTGGCTCCGAGCGTGAGGATTCGTTTGCCAGATCAGCGATATGGCTCCGTTTCACAGCCGAGAGACATTGCTTGGACGCGGAGCAAGTATTGCGATGAAAAAAAAATGTATGACTACTCAATTTTCGGTGTTACGTAGGCTGCTACGGGTCATGCTCACATGTAATAAATTGTTGTCCCGCCACAATTCTTTCGCACGAAGCTAATTTTGTCATGAAGCACGCGCACGTATATTTTTATTGCGTACTGTAACTAACGCACTACTTTTTGGCCGCGGATGCCGGCAGTGTGCGAAGTCGCTTCAGCGCTCACGGAATGGCATTCTAATTTAGAAAAATTATGCCATGAACGTTGTTTTTTAACACGAAAGTGTTTTATGCCGGGGTCCACCAAGACTTCACTGACGTATTTCCGTCACGGAAATACGTCATAGAACATAATACAAAGAAAGAAACCAGAAGAAAAAGTTCCACAAACATGCAAAATTTGGAAATCGAACCCACGACCTCTCGATCCGCGACGATAGATCGCCGAGCGTTTAACCCATTGCGCCACAAACGCATTTGCAGAGAGCTACACAGACGCGCCTTATATATCTAACACTCCTCCGTGTACCCGCGCTCTTGCTCGGGGCGGTGCCGCCGCCTACGAGCAGAAAAGAGAAGTACTGCATTATGACACTAACGCGCACCGACAGTGAACGCTTCGGTGGTCTCAGCACTACGACGCCTCGATGCCAGCATTCGAAGGGACGCTGGCATCAAGAAGCACTACCAACGCCACCTAGGTGGCGTTCACCGTACTCAGCACAGCGGAGCGTGGCCTCCGCAATTAGCTCTGAAAATGTTTCTGAAGTTGATCGCGGAGGCTGCAATTACGACGCGCTGTACGCGCTGATTTGACTCGGTGACGATTCAGTTACGTGCTTTGTCTTGCGCGTTGTATTAGTGTGTCAGTTACGTGCTTCGTCTTTCGCGTTGTGCTAGCGTCTGCAGCGTAGTGCAGCTTCCATATGCACGACGGTTGCTCATGGTCATCGACGTTGGTAGTCGTGATGGAGGAGACGTGCCACCAGGCGTCAGCGTGGGTGCATCAACGCCTAAGGGCGCTTTAGCCACAAAACACCAATAGACATTATATATCAATGTGCAATAAACATTACACTACTTCTGTGAAGACACGTTTCACTTTCGTGTTCTATACCGATTCCTATATGAGAGGGATCAACCACATTTTTTTTCAATATTCTAAGTTAACAGTTCCGTTTGGATTTAGGTTTCATGTTGTTTTCAGAGAGGCCGATCTCGTATGTGCGAGCCTGTGAGTAGTAATTCTGAAAACACTACAGCTGCTCGCTAGGCCGTTTCGAGGCCCACATTATCGTGGCTATATATACTGGCAGGGTTGCTTCTTGTTGTGTGTCGAGTGTGGGTTGGGTGTTTTTCACAGCTCTTCGTCGGGTGTTTCTGAAATGTTTGTGTTTATGGATTGCTTGGTCTGTCTGGTCTGGTTCACTTGTTTCGCCGAATATGGCTTATTCTTGTGCGTGTATTTCGGATTTGACCCGAAGTTTCTGCATAAAAATTATCCACGCAAATTGACGTGTCATTTTTTATGCTCCCGGTCCACCTCGAAAAAGCTCCGTCCAGCTCGAAGAAAAAAAATAAAAAATAAAATGACAGAAAAAAATAAACTCCGAAGGCACCACGCCAAAATTCCGCCCGCACGGAGTAAAAATTATACTCCGATCATTCGGAGCATAATAAACTCCCAACCAGGGGGTCGCTAGAGGACAAGCATTATGCTCCCACCTGAGAGTTATGGTAAGTGGTTCTTGAGGGAAAGGGAAAGGTTGGCGCTATCTTCTGCAGCCCTTGAGGGAGCACGGCTCAGCGCCAAAAGAGAGTTATTTCCGTTTACAGTGTATGTGCGAGTGAGAGGGCGCGAGGGACGCGCGCTTTCAGAGGGAGTGAACCCACGGCGGAGAACAAACGCGCGTTCTGCGCCGAGCTCCCTAAGTAGCCTCTCTATCACCATATATGTAGAGAAAACGCGCATTCTTCCGACACCCGAAAGGCCGGGGGGGGGGGGGGGGGGGGAAGGGTGGCGACGCTCAGCTGCGGCACCAAGTGCCTATTTATATAAAAAATGTCACAGTTTCGCCCTAAGGGCGAAGCAATGAATGCGATAGCAACACAGCAATGTCATACGAAGTAAGGTGAGCGGCTTTGGTAGCAACAACACGCAGAACTGTTGTCGACGCCATCGGCGTTTTGCCCGCGTTAGCTCAAAATGCGTGCGGCGTTGGTGACTGTTGCTGGAGCCTCTCATATAAATAGGCACTTGGTGCCGCAGCTAAACGTCGCGTCCCTTCCTTCCCCCTCCCCCACGGCCTCTCGCGCGTCTGAAGAAGGCGCGTTTGCTCTACATATATGGTGATTGTAAAGGAGAAACGAGACGCCTAATTCTGCAGCCCTTAAGCGAGCACAGCGCAGAACGCGCGTTTGTTCTCCGCCGTGCGTTCACTCCCCGTGAAAGACGCGCCCCTCGCGCCCTTTCACTCGCACATACAGCGTTCGGCGCGCGGCGACGATTTCATCTCCAAATGACGTCATACGGAACCTCACGGCGACGGCGACGGCGACGCCGACGGCAGAAATCTGCTTTTGAGTGTCCATATAATTGCTATCGCAATAAAACGTTGTGAGGCGAGAAGGTGGTAAAGACTTCCGACGCCGCTCGACGAGTGTCCCGTTCTGATGTCGTCGAAAACCTCCGAGCCGCCCCCAGAGGCTCCGGCAACAGTCGCCAACGCCGCGCGAGCTTTGTGCGAACGCGGGCGAAACGCCGACGGCGTCGACAACAGTTCTGCGTGTTGCCGGTGCTGCTGCATGTCCAAGTTTATATAGCTGACAAAGCTACTATCATTACTCCGTATAGCTCTCTACAAATTTCCTATCGCAATTGATGCTTCGCCTTTCGGGTGAAACTGCGACAACTTTTGTAATAAATGAGTAATTAAGTAAATAAATAAATAAATAAATAAATACCTTCCATGCTCAATGACTGAGGCCTATAACCAGAAATATTGCGGCGCCGTTGCAACTGTGTATGACTGAAGCTTATAAAGTTCACCCACGCCATGCTAATGAATAATGGCGCAGTTTTATTCATTTAAAATTTTCCTTCAAAAGGATACAAAAAAAAAGAAGCTCATGAGAAGTAGCGTGTCGCGCCGGCTCCGCCGATTTCGAATGTTTTGCGGCGTGTGATGGAAGATTCCGTCTACAATCCTTTGTGAGAAGACGGGGAAGTTCCAAGGAACACCTGGATATCCGAATCAAGTAGGTGGTCCAATTATTATTGGCACATCGACCACTTCTTTGAAGAGCCACGACGGCGCGGCAGCTAAACCTAACCAGCGCACACTCGGCGCCATTGTTCTCGCCGCCCCCGCGGCGAGTTCAACCTAACCCGGTGATGAAGCTGATCTGGGCCCCCCGTACAGAACCTCAGGTTAGCACCTCAAGATGGACGTCGTGAGTGTGGAGGGAGAGTATATAACGAAGGAGTACGCTGAAGAGCCAGATTGGCATACCGTCGGAAAAGGCAAGCAAGCCAACGTGGAATCCGGAGTTCCCGGAAACAAAGACCAAGGAAAACGCCTCCTAAGCGAGGTTTTCGGTAGAAACAAATGCACTAAGGGCCAGAAAGTACGGAAAGTCATCCTGGCGAGCAAAATGCCCAATTTGCCGAAGGAAGATTACAAGATAATCATGCGTCCACGTGGTGGCTTTAAGGTTACCGACTACGGACTCGATCGCCTAGGATGTTGTGTGCGTAATGCCGCTGGAATTCCCAGAGGAGAATCAGAAGGGGACATTGTGTGTGTCAACTATAAACAGAACATTTTAGTGGTCAGTACGCCATCCGACGACCGTGCTGCAAAATACAGGCACATTACCAGCTTGAAGATAGGCAACCAAGAATTCGACACCAGCGCGTATGAAGCCGCCCCGGAGAATACATCTAAAGGAATAATACGGGGGATATCCCTGGAAGAATCCCCGAAAGACATATGGGAAAATCTGGTGAGGCCGCAGAATCCGGGCGTCCTTATGGCCAAGAGGATGGGGAACACCACAAATGTTATCATTTTATTCGACGCACACTACGTCCCAAACTATGTGAAATACGGGTGCGTACTAGCCAAATGTGTGCTCTACAGAAAACGGATCGACATGTGTTACCAGTGCGGACGACTAGGCCATCGAGCCGACGTCTGCCCTAACCCCAACGACAAGGTATGCAGAGGGTGCGGAAGGGAAAACCCACCGCAAGACCACGAATGTGAAGCAAAATGCAAGCTCTACGGCAAGAATCACCCTACGGCGGATTGCAAATGTGAGGCCAGGTACAAGCTACCGTAACTAGTGAAGAAACGCCGCTGGGAGAGGGCCAGAAGGGAAGAAGAAGAGGCGGAGGCAGCGCGCAGTCTCCATACTGCCAAAGAAACAAAGGGGACATATCAGAACAGCCAAGGACCATACAGAGGAAAACAGTCAGAATACAACAAGAGGGACAAGAGCAAAGATACTGGAGGACGAGACAGATCGGGATCCTTCCCTAGACTCAACAGAAGAGAAGAGGGCCGCTCAACGTCACGTAACAGATCCCACAGTGACAAAGAAGAAGCACACTCCAGCAATGGCCCTGGTGGACCCTTACAGGTGAGCTGGGCGAACGCAGTTTCCGGGGCGCGCGCGGGGGCCGAGGCTGCTTCTCAAAGTAAAATAAGGGAGCTAGAGAAAGAATTAGCACAGATTAGGCAGATGATGGTACAGTATAATCAAAGTAACGGCGCATTAAAAGAGGAGAACAGAAAGCTCAAAGAGGAGAATAACAGAATTAGGAAAGGAATGGCAGAAAACCGAGAAGTGACCCAAGTTGTAGCGGAGGAAAGAGAAATAGATATGGAGGAGGATGTAGCTACTCCGGCTAAACGTAAAGCCGCGGAAGATACAGTGGGAAACAGTGAGAAAGATACCAAACCGGTTAGTGCACTTCCAGAGCGTCAGGAAGAAGTCGAGCAAATAATCGAGGCAAAAATAGAGGAAATGGGCGCAAGAATCATGCAACAAATACAGCAGCAGCTTAATTCGATAGTGACCCGCATCGCGGATATAGAAACAAGAATAGCGGCGTGGGGACCATATTCCAGTGGGGGTGGTCCCATCAAAACTACAGGCAAGCCCTACATCAAACCCCCGGTACTAACCGAGGGAGCAGGAAAACTGTAATGCCGCCATGGATAGACGCGATACATACAGGATCTGGCAATAGAATTGTAGGGGATACCGCAGAAAAAGATTGAATCTACAGCAGAATCTGATTAACAAAGAAAGCCCAGATATTATAATGATACAATAAACACACGGAATAGCAAAATTATCAGGCTACAAACCATTTAGTGGTGCCGAAGGAGAGACGAAGGCCATAACCACTCTTGTAAAGCGAAACCTTACAGTCGTGCAACACGACACGGAAATAAGGGATATTGACAATATCTTAATAGAGATTATACCCACACAGAATCAGCAGATAGCCTTTTTATCCTCAACGTTTACAGTAACCCGCGGTGTAAAAAACACAAATTCCGAACACTATTTCGTAAAACGCTCCCCATAGCGGGTAATCGTGCGGTGGTAATCGGAGGAGATTTTAATGCTCAACACGTGGCATGGGGCTATAAATTCGAGAGTCCCAAATGCAGAAACCTCTCGCTAGACGCGCAACAGGAGGGCCTAACCCTCGTAACCGATCCTTCAGCTCCTACCAGGAGAGGCAACAGTGTTCGCGTCGACACTACGCCAGACCTTACTTTCACAAAAAACATAAGCGACACGCAGTGGACAAATACACAGCAAGATCTGGGTAGCGACCACAGTATAATAGAAATAACAGTCAGACCAGGACCGCGCAAACACAAAGGCAAGAAGCTCAAAATTGTCGACTGGGATAAATTCCGGAACATTAGAAAGAATACCAGCGGGGAAATTAAAAACATCGCAGATTGGACTGAACAGTTAACGAAAGACGTAATCGCGGCTACACAAATAGTTCCACCAGAAGCACATTTAGAATTCACAGACAGCAGGCTCCTGCACATGTGGGAGGCTAAGGAAGGGTTGCAAAAGAGATGGAGGAGTCAGAGACACAACCGGGCAATCATAAGGAGGATAGCCAGATTAAACAGAGACATAGAGCAGCATGCACAACAGCTATGTAAGCAGCTATGGGAGGAGACATGTAGTAACATGGACAATCAATTGGGGCTAGCAAAGACATGGAACCTTCTCAGGTACCTGCTACACCAAGAGGAAACTAAGGCGGTATGCAAGCAAAATATCAACAAGGTAATTCATGCCTATGGAGGTTCAGAAAAAGACTTTCTACAGGAGGTTAAAGAGAAATATATCTCCCAGGCTAGACCGGTTATACACCAAGACTACACAGGAGTAGTAAACAACGAACTTGACAGGGAAATTAGTGAAGCAGAAGTAAGGGCAGCCTCGCAAAAACTTAATATTAAATCAGCACCCGCACCATACGGAATCACAAATAAGATACTCAGGAACGTAGATGATGAGTCTCTAACAAAATTGACAGAATATATCAATGAATGCTGGAAAACCGGCAAAATATCACAACAATGGAAGACGGCACACGTCATCTTAATACCTAAGCCAGGCAGGCGCTTACAGCTGGAGAATCTGAGACCTATATCTCTCACATCTTGCGTTAGAAAGCTGATGAAGCATGCAGTCCTAGCGAGACTAACTAACTATCTCGAAGACAGGGACCTATTTCCCTCCACGATGCTGGGTTTCAGAAGGACTCTTACCACGCAGGATGCGATGCTCCAGCTTAAACACCAAATCATAGACAACCCGGCCAGGCAGATTCACTAGAGCCATCCTCGGCTTAGACTTAAACAAAGCGTTTGACAGTGTAACACATCAAACAATACTCAGCAGGCTTGAAGAGCTAGGATTAGGAAGGAGAACATACAATTATGTTCGTGACTTCCTAACCGGCAGAAAGGCAAAGATCACCGTGGGAGAGCTCGTCTCGGAAGAGATTGAGATTGGTAGCGCCGGCACACCATAGGGGTCAGTGATATCACCGTTGCTGTTTAATCTGGCATTATTCGGATTACCAGCGAAAATAGAAGAAATTGAGGGCCTTAACCATACTATATATGCCGATGACATTACCTTATGGGTAAAGGAGGGTAATGATGGGCAGATAGGACAGACACTTTAAAGTGCGATTGAAACAGTCGAACAATACCTAGAGGGAACCGGATTGGTTTGCTCGGCGGAAAAATCAGAATTATTATTGTACAGGCCAACTCGCAGGGGCCGTAAATCAAACAGCTACAGGGGAGTAGACAATCTAGAAACGGACATAGAATTGAAGACTGCCAATGATAAAACCATAGCTAAGGTTGATAAAATCAGAGTTTTGGGACTGCTCATTGAAGCAAAAGGCAACAATGGAGAAACCATTAGAAAGTTGGAAGGGACAGTATCTCAAGTTATGAGGTGGATCAAAAGGATAGCCAATAGACACACTGGAATGAAGGAAGGAAACATGATCAGACTGGTACAGGCGTTCGTTATCAGCAGGATCGTGAACGTCGTACCCTACCTTAGATTGTACGCTGCATCAAAGATTAAATTAGAATGCCTCATTAGGAAAATTTATAAACAAGCCGTAGGACTACCAATCAGCACTAGTACCGACAGGCTATTAGAATTAGGCCTGCACAACACAATAGATGAGCTCACAGAGGCGCAGCGGATAGCGCAGTACGAACACCTTTCCAAGACCAAGACAGGAACACACATACTAGAAAAACTAGGTATTGGGTACCATACTCAAACGGAAACAAACAGGACATCCCGAATGGTGTCAGGTATACGATAACCGTTCCCCCATTACCAAAGAACATGCATCCTGTGTATCATAAAGGCAGAAGAAAAGCAGAGCAATGGTCATACAAAAGAAATTTGGGAATATATTAAAGACGCAGTATTTGTAGACGCTGCTAGATACAAGCATAGGTACGGTGGCTAGATGGGTAGGTGTGCCGACCGAGCGTAGTTCACCACTTCTCCGGCGGTTGCGCTGTGTAGGCGGCTGCGCTGTGTAGACGAGCTGCGTGTCTGATAGTATCGCTTGCCTCTGATTGTATCTTTGAAGTGCGCGTTATAATACCGTTCTGAGCAGTGTAGGCCAAGCCAAAATGAGGAACTTGTTGTTGTCGTCTAGTCAGAAAAAACGAAATGCTGAAGTAAATTTTCTAGCTTGGCAATCGGTCACATTTATTGATATAAACGCGGCGCTCCAGCCCATTGCATTAAAGACGTAAATGCATTTTTTCCATGCATAAAACAATACTGCAATGGTTTTATACGGTATGTGGAACCGTGTTTACATGATATTTAGCGAGTTCTAATGTTTCAATTTCGAGAAATCCAGCTATTGGTTTTATTGCTGCGTCAGTTACGGTATCTAAATTGGTGCGAGAAGAATTGTGTTGGTAAGTGCATATGGTTCACTGTTTCATTGTAATAAAATAAAGCAATATGTCTTGGACTAGATTCGTGAATATATTTAAAATACAAGAAAAGCTCTCGTAACTTGAGTCAGCTGACACACCAACATAAATTAGCTAGCGCCAGCAAGGCCGCAACGTTGGTCCACCACATCATAGCATTGTTCACAGCACACGTCTCATCTTCAGGTGCTTCCTCTTCTCCCTGTTGCTTTCGCGCGCCATGTTATTGCCCTTGACAAGAAAGTAAAGGCGTGTAATTGAATAGAACTTCACAACATCGTTTGTGAGCTCTTTCTTGTGCCGCTTACAGCCGATCAAATTCGGGGGATTCAGCTGCAGAAAGGATGCAAAGTCGGCGATACACTGTTCCTTCGTAACTCATTTAAACTGAAGCACAGCTTGAAGGCGTCTTCGAGCGATGCTACCAGTTTTTTTAGTGCTTCAGAAGGGAGTAACAGCCCTGACCTACTCATTCTGTTGAATTCAGTAATGTCCCTGAGCAATCGGAGCACTTGGCTCTTTGCAGGAACTTCCTTGCTACATAACCTGCTATATAGAATATCAGCCTAGAATAACTTTTCTTTTCCCTGTAGCAGCGCAGCGGTGCTCGGTGTCGCAGGCGCTGAGCACCTCATGTGCGGCTTGCAAATTTCCAATGTCGAGGAGCTCATGGACGTACGCTTTTCGGTGTACCGCTTGCTCATTAACGTCGCCGATACAATCTAGCCACCGTACCGATACTGAGCAAGCTACTGAGCAGCTCGGGGCGAACATTTCCGCTGTCAGACAGCGGAACAATTCTGCTGTCTTTCTCACAAATTTAGAGCCCGACTTGCAGTTTGGAGCGAAGCAGTAGGTCTCCTTGGTGTTCTTCTTTGGTGGAGCAACGCCGCCGCTAATCTTGCCGGTCATCTTTCCTACCTGGAACATTCCACATCGCTTAGGAACTTACAAACAGTACGAGAGATGCGGAGCTCTTCACCTTTGAAAGTGACACGAACAGACGACTTACAACTATTCCAATACGGGCTTTATTTTTTTTGCTCGCCGCCAGTCCGCCAGCCCCCTGTAGCAGACGACGTGCGCTGCGGAACCGTTCTACTGACCGCAGCGCCAATTTTGCGTCATGACGCGGAGAAGCGGTGAACTACGCTCCAGAGGCGCCGGTCGGCACACCTACCCATCTAGCCACCGTAGCATAGGCGCGGTTTTACAGCCGTAGTAATTGATCATGAAAAGAAGTGCAAAACATGCGTTACGGCAAGCACAGTAAACATCGAGACTGCGGAGGAGATAGCTATTGCGCTAGCACTATCACAGACCGAAGCGGACGTAATAGTCAGTGACTCACAGGCGGCAGTACGAAATTTCGCTAATGGCCGAATCTCTCCTGAAGCACTACGAATCCTAATGGCAGGTACCAAAAGTCAAGAAAATTATGTTTATTTAATATGGACACCCGCTCACAGCTCCACCTCACCAGGAGACAGCAATAGTAATAAGACGGCGCATGACGTGGCTCGAGGGCTTACGGACCGAGTCACGGCCGATAATAGGGCCGGCACTTGAGCGTCTCTTGAGAACGAGGACGGAGAGGAGTGGGAATGGAAGGATCGTATGACCAGATTTAATGACATCACACAACACTACAAATTGCAAAGGTGCATTTTCCCACCACCTCACGAAAAGCTCAGCAAAAAGCAGTCTGTCGAATGGCGGCAATTACAGACCAGAACTTATCCGAACCCGGCGATCTCACATCTCATTTACCCAGACATGTGCAAGACAGATAAATGCAAAAACTGTGGTTCTAGAGCCAATCTGGAACATATGCTATGGGAATGTCGAGGCATAACAAACAATAATGGGGATGCAGCCTCTCGCGATCGCCTCCGCGTGCGCTGGGAGACTGTGTTGCTCAGCTCTGCCCTTGACGATCAACTTTGGGCTGTCCAGCGGGCCGAGGAAGCCGCCAGGGCTCAAGAGCTCCTGGCCGTCACCTAGGCGGGACCATTTGCCCGTCCCACAAACTCGCAGAGCCTTTAAATAAAGTTATTTGACTGACTGACTGAGAAGGATACAAATAGCATGCTCAAGACGACTTCCTAATTTCATAGGTTGATACTGGTTGGCGATACATGCACTATGGTCTTTGCAACTTAAGGTAAGTCGCCACCTTTTTGAAAATCTATTAATATTTTGACCTCAAACTGATTCCTTTGTGCCTGCCTTCAAAAGGGTTGTTTAAAAAGACCCTTGAATTGTGTGTGGTAAAAAAATTAAAACTGATTACAACTTAAGAAAATTACCCAAAATATGCCCATCACGCCAGGGGTCGTGACTGCCAATCCTAATGCAGTAAAATAAAATGGCTTGAGTGCAACGTAGGTGTATATGGAGGCTGCGCAATGAACTAGGATATTTTCGCTTTCATCAGTATTAAGTATGTCACAGCCGAAAAACCAAAAGTTGTGTATTTTCAGGTGGTCGCATTTCAATTGAAATTCTATAACATCAAAAGGTATTCATGCTTTTCAATAATCCTAGTTCATTACACAGCTTCATGTTTAAGGAAGAAGCATGGGAAGTTTCATTAAAAATATTGGTTTATTGAAAAGTTACGAGCTTTTGCGCAACAAAAAACAACTGAAAATGAAGTTTCGAGAAAAACAAGAATTTTGTTTTCCAAACACTTAATATACATAAAGGGAAGGTCGTCGGAGGATAAAACCCACCAGGTGGATCCCTTCCTCGCTGCCACGAGTTCACCTTTACATCGTTTTATAGCTCGCCGTGTTTTTTTTTTTTCGGGCTTGTTTTTTGTCAACTGTCCACTGACTGTTGGCATTCTTCACGCCGGTTTGGTCGCTGCTGAGGCAAGCTACTGTGGCGTAATACTTATCATAGCTATTTTAACATCTAGAACATTTAATGTGACGAAAAGATAGTTTCCAAAAAGGCAGAACAACACGCGGGAGCAGTGTAAATAACACGATGCGAAGTCGCGTGCCACCATGTGGCAATTTTTGCAATTTGAATAAAAAAGTGTAGCGATTAGCCTTGCTTAATTTTATTAATCTTTATATTATCTGATACCAAACTCATCTAAAAGTATCATGCTCATTTTAGCACAACAATAAGTTTGTTTTAATGATCGAAATGTAGGTTTCGTTTTCAGCAAATGTCATTGTTGGTTTCAGGGAGGTCTGCGGGGAGTTATGAAAAACTACATAACTTTTGAACATAACTGGGTAGATACGTAATTTTTTCTGCACCACAATTCTGAATGTCGGCAGATTCTTATATTATCAAAAAATAAAATTCGTATTTTTTCAAAAAAGCGTCATTTTAAAGCGTGGCGACATACCTTAAGGTATTCCTTTTGTTCTTTCTTTTCTTTTTTCCTTACGGATGGTAACTTCACGTGGTCAGCACGACATCCAACTCGTTTCCTAAAAGGGCGGCTCCAAAATGAGCGTCACTGCCACTGTATAATAGACAGCCCAACAAAGACCGAGTTCTCGAAGCACAAGTTAAAAAACGCGAACTATCAATGCGTCGAGAGCCAAGCAGCCGCGTTGGCTGGAAGACACGGATACTGGCTACAAGCGCACGCCTCTGGGTGGATCGGAGTTAACAAGCGCACCAGATGCACTTTACTCTAATGAGCCCGAAATAGTGTCTCTAGCACGCCAAAGGAATCTGCGAAGGCGAAATGAAGGAACTAAAATAAAAAAGAAGGATGCCAGCGAGGAAAAATTAAGGACGCGACGTGTTCACTCCGTTTGGGGAATCTCGCTAAATCGCTGTAGGCTACGTAGGCAGTTTTTTGTGGCATTGGCGAGCACGACAGCCTACGCAAGTTCACGTTCCTTTTGTCTTGCCGTCTAAAACGTGTCTTCTTGTACATGATTAAACGGATTCAAGCGTCAAGACCGTCCGTCTCAATGTTGGGGGGTGAAGTAAACGCAATTTATTACTGCACTACCTTTAAAGCAAAAGAGCAAACACTTTTGAGAGTCAGAATCGCAGATCTAAGCCAATTCTCGAAACAGCCACAGTGTATACAGGGTGTCCCAACTATCATGCACCAAGATATAAAAACAGCAATTGCGTTATTCGAAGAAAACCTAGTGCATAGGGTTTCCAGTACAGTGGGGTAGCCGACAATAATTTTTTCCTTACTGAGATTTGTCTGGGTAATTGTAATTATTTATCCGGCTCGAGAAGTACTGTCCCAATTATCAAAGTGTCAATGACAAAACATTAGAGCAACATGAAAAAACTCCCGATACAGCTTTTTGTTGCTCACAACGTGCTACAGAAAAGTGTTTTTCTGAGCGTGAAGGAATCCCGCGAATACAAGCAAACTTGCTGCGCGACTGGTCGCTCGAGGCATTTTGCGGGCATTCGCGGGCGTCTTTCACGCTCTAAAAAAGCACTTTTATGTAGCCCGTACTGAGCAACAGAAATATGTAGCGGGAGTTTTACAGCGAAGCTGTGAATGGCTAGGGCAAATCCGTCGTCCGCAAACAACCAGCGAACTGGCTCGTTGGCGCCCCTCCGCGCAACCGTGCGAACGCGCTCGTCGTCGTCGTCTCCTTTCACAGCTGTCGCCGTTGCCGCTTATCATTCCATCTCTTCTGTCGTCGTAATGTGGAGGCCGCATTTACGCGAACTATCAATACGTCGAGAGCCAAGCAGCCGCGTTGGCTGGAAGACACGGATACTGACTACAGTGTTTGTTATCTGAACTATTAATGAATGAGAAATATATATGATCCGGTGGTTCTGATGTATTGAGTGACCACAGGAACCATGGCCTTACGGTCGCTACGGTACACCGCCATAGGTATACCGTAGATTTAATAACACAGGCGATACGCGAATGTCTGTGCGTACCTATCGTCACGATGACCACCGATCAGGACAATATATGTGTTCGTACCTTTCTTGAAAAATTCTGTGTCACCTCTGTGTCATGGGCTAAACAGCTTCGCTGGTCATCCACCTTCACAGAGTGGCATGGCGCACGAATTTTTCAAGCGAAGCTTGTATTGCCTCACTCGTGTTGGCGTTGGTGTTGATGTCGGCGTACGAAAAAACCTAAGCCGCGCAGAAACAAAAATTGCTCGTTGGTCTACAGAATCGACCCACCGACCTCCGGGTTGCAAGACCACCACGCTAACCGATTCAGCCGCTGTCGTTCCCCCCCACCCTTTTTTATTGCATTCATTGCATCATGTATGCGAGCAAAATACTATACGCGAAAAACGTGCAATCACTCGCCAACACATCTCATATTCATGGCCTAGAAAGAGCCTAAAAGTCGCGTTGAGAACGTCCTGCACACACAAAAACTACAAGTAGCTTTGAACTTAAAAAGGTGGCAACGACGAGCAGCTTAACAAGAGGTCATACCAGTCCGGTTGAAGCTCTGTCAATCCATAGTGAAATTTTTTTGCGCGCACAATCGACACGGACACAGTGAAGGGGGGACACACGAGCGCTTACTCACAACTTTTTATTTTCGGAAAGATACAAAACATATATACCCCAGCTATCTGCACTGAGCATGTGCAACAAGAGTCGTCAGTATAAACAAAAAAGAATAAAAAGGTTTACCCAGTATTCAAAAATGTAAATTCTTTGTCAGAAATTGCAACCGATCGTTGACTTATGCATCTTTCAGCACACTTCTTGATATGGAACGCTTCTGTTATTTCACGTGTTTCTTTTTATCTGAAAACAAAATGTCAGTGTCGATAAATACCGGATCACAATCACATAGATTACAGTGGTTTGATAAATGTGAATGATTTTCTTTACCGAGAGAACGTTCATGTTCTTTTAAACGGGTGTTTATGCACCGACCGGTTCGTCCTATGTATGTACATCTGGCCACAGGTCAGCGGAAGCCGGTACACAACACCTATTCTGCATTTTGTGAATCTTTTTTATCTTCTTTAAGACCGCAGCTGCATTTGTTTAGCTTATTATCAAACTTTTTTGAAATAGCTTGGCAAAGTTCTTGCACCTTGTTAGGTGTACTGAAAACCACTTCAGCACCATACATACACTGAAAACCACTTCAACAAACCACTACAACACCATCCGTGTCGATTGTGCGCGCAAAAAGATTTCACTATGAATTCGTACCAACTCACACAACTATCAGTTCTGCTCTGTCAATCATTTGAGCGTAGTGAAATTTCGACAAAACAACATGATCAGCGTTTCGGTTCAACATGCGTGTCTTCCATAAACTATGTAGTCCAATTAAGAAAACATATCAAAAGGCACGTCTTCTCTGTGGGGTGCAATCAAGTATCTGATGGTATGGTGATTCAAAATGAAGTATTTCTTGAGAATTCTTTGGAGCACATCCAAAATAGTGTAAATTCTTAGAAAAGCATGACCTTAGCAATAAACGTACTGAGATATGAAGTCTTCATCGCTAATTAGGGTTACATTAGGCTTGTATAGTTTCCACTTTGGTTTGAAATTAGTCCGACCATTATTACCGAACCGGACAGTCACAATGCAGTCATCAGAGAATGAAATAGGCTGCACTTCACGTGCAATCCGGCAATTTAGGTGCGTTGAAGAAACCTATATATATGCGGTCCAAACGAGCATGGGAACGGCCTTGGAAATGCATGTAGGAGTACGAACTTCTAGCACAAGAGCAAGTAACAATAAGGCCAGCGTTATCAGTGATGCATGGTATTACTTCAGCACTGCTATCCCCCCTACTAACTGACTGAGCACGGCCAGATGGATTGCATACACAATTGAAGTCTCCTACGAGAACTACAGAGCGATCACAATCTAGCACGTTAGCCATAGCTTAAAAAACTATTTCGATTAGCTTCCTCATTGAAAGCATAAACATTAGGTACGCGCCACTGTACACCATGCAACAGAAAATCGCAACTGATGAAGCGGCCTTGGCTGCCGACGTTATAAATAATATCAGAAAAAGGAAGATTTCTCTTTAGAAAAAAAAATTCAACCCGCGGAAAGGCCTACAGAGTGCGATACGCAAAGTAATTTGTGAGGAGAGGCTGCAGGGCATTGCCGGTCATCTCATCGCTCTCTAACTTTGTCTCCTGAGTGGCGACAAAGTCAAAGGGGCCATGAGATAGTTTTCAGCGCAGCTGTACCTGCTTCTGCCGAGATCTCAGCCCTCGTACATTCAAATTTGCAAAGCTCAGTTGCTGTGACAGCACCATGGTGATTGACAATTGTTACAGGTATGCGTTCTTCTCGCGGCTCAATAAGGAATGACTCACCTAAGATAAACAGCTCACTTTATCGAGACAAAGGTACGGCAGAAAAGGTGAACATTGCATCAATGCAGGAACGATGCGCAACTTTTTGTTTAGCAGATACCTGTATCATGGCCGCTGGATAAAAAAAAAGGTGCCTTTTCTTATCCAGCGGCCATGCCTGTATCCCAAAGAAAAGGCTTTCTCTGAAGTGGTCAGACAAGCGCACACAGGGAGGAACAATACGCGGATGCAGAGAGCTCACACTTATCCCAATGAGACCTGCAGCGGAAGCACGGCGGAGTTCGCAACATCCCTGTTCAGCAACAACTCGGAAGTTGGTGACGGATGACTCTCCAAGCTCCAGTAAAGTACCACTCTATCAATTTGTTCCTGCTTGGATTGGCACGCCCTCAGTCACTGTCCGCCGACCACTACGACGTGCATCTCTGCCATAAAGAAATTTTCACTTTCATTAACGTTTCTTACGCGAACTGGAATGGCCTTTTTCCTTCTATCGTGCTATGTGCATTTCTGCTTAGCTTCGTCACAAACTTTAGACGAAGCTGAAATTGGACAAAAGGTGGAGTGATGCTTACAGCTATAATACTGTGCGTTTCAACAAAGAGACGGTTTTTCTTTTTCAGTAAAACAAACAGCGAACTCAAGAAAATAAAAACACTGTTGTTGGCTTAAAGTTACAGACCTGACGGAAAGGTAAATTAGTACAATAATTGCCAAAACTACATATGCATTTTTTTTACTTCACGGGTACCTTACATGCATTCAGGAAAGCAATAGATCAAGGGGGAACTACGGTTACATGATCGTAAACGAAGCGTTATTGAAAAAGCTAATAAAAACATTTGGAGGACGCTTAAGCTTCGCCTTCGAGAGTGGAACGTGATAACACTGATAGATACCTGACTGCTTGTCCCTGACAAATAGGCAGAAAGATCCCTTACGGCAACTGTAGCTTGTTGTCCCTGACAACCGTGTGTGGTCCCTTACAAGCAGTGAGAAAGATCCCTGGCGGCAACTGTAGCTTTCTTTTTTTCTCCACCTAGGCCTCCGCCCGCCGCTGCCGAGGAGGCGAGCGCAATCAGTATCTGAAATTCGAAAAGCACCGCTTCTGCGTACGAAGAGCTGCAGTTTCTAGGCCCTATCATCAGCAAACCTGGAGCACATGCAGAACCATAGAAGACACTTGCCACCACGATATTCCCGCAGTCGACCGACAAAAAGGAAGTATGCAGATTTCTTTATCTATGCGCCTGCGACAAAAAGCGAGTATACAGATTTGCTGATCTATGCGCCTATTAGAGGTGTTTTGTCCAGAACGTTTTCCGCATTGCCGAGCCCCTGACTACCCTCACAAAATCAGACTTAGGGTTCAGTTGGGAAATGCTGCAAGTCGAAGCATAGCAAGATTAAACGACGCCTGCAGTCACCATCAGTACACGCCCACTTCTATGAAGACGACAATACCGAAATCCAGACCGACACAAGTAGCCTAGGTCATGGCGCCGTCCGAGTCCAAAGGGAAGACTGACTTCAAATGGTAATTTCTTGCGCCAGCTGGTCGCTGCCGAAGGTGGAAGCCAAATATTTGACGACGGAAAAAGAGTGTCTTGCCAACATTTGGGCTACAACAATATTCCGCCCATAACTATACGACAGGCCCTTCAAGCTCGTAAGCGACCACCACGCCGCGTGTTGGCTGACAAATTCAAACGAGCTTTTGTGATACCTCGCAAGATGGCGTCTCATACTCCAGGAACTTGACATCATCGTCGTCTACAAGCCCGGAAGGGAGCACTCCAGTGTTGCCAGGTTTAGCTATATATAGCCAAATTGGGCTACGGGAAAAATTTTTTGCCGTCGATTTGGACGAGTTGGCTGTGTGGCTATATTTGGCCTACTGAATATCTGCGACTTGGCTGTGTTTGGGCTATATGTGGCTCCGTAATCCATATGCTCCAAAGGTGGCTCTGATCGGGTTGAAGCAAATTGCGAAGGCTTGTGTCTTCGATAGCTGAGCCGGTCGCGTGGCTGTACTTGTGTGCGTGCGCGAAATGACCCCCCCCCCCCTCCGCCTTT
Source organism: Dermacentor silvarum (assembly GCF_013339745.2). Lineage (NCBI taxonomy): Eukaryota > Metazoa > Arthropoda > Arachnida > Ixodida > Ixodidae > Dermacentor > Dermacentor silvarum. Next base: position 158,800,350 of record NC_051157.2, on the reverse strand, counting down.
CCCTTCCCTCTCTGCGCCGTTGTCTCAGCCGGTGGCTTTGATCTTTGATGCACTTCAAACTTACACCCTGCTTGACCGTCAGGCACCCGATTCCCGGGCATCGGGATGAACCTGGGCGTAGTGGGTTTTTCACAGTACACGGTACTAACATGGCTATGCTCGGGAAGGAAGAGCAATAACGTAGGGTCGGTGCCGTCGGACGATCGTGGCGCCGGCATGAAAGCAGGGAAGCACTGATGGATGACACGCTCCAGTGTGTTCATGGCCATCTCTTCCGGATGAAGTATCGCGCTGGGCACAGCTTTAGACTTATTCCACGTTTCTGGCGCGAAGCTTAACTGCCATTTTCCTTTTCCTGCTAGATGAAGCTTTCTTCGTGCTTAGATACAAGATTTATTTCGATCTAAGATACAAGATTTATTTGGCCAAGTATGCGACAAGTGGGCCAAGTATGCGACAACGTATAAAAAAGAAAGGGATAAAGACCTCGTGCCAAAGGTTGGTTTTGGTGCTTTTATTTCTAGATGGTTTGCCCGTAATGTTACGGATGCAGATACTCATTCTGCTAATATCAAAACATGTTTGCCACGATTACATCAGTGCACCACGTCACATGAACTTCACCCACGTTGAGGTGTCGTGAGATGTCGTGCTGTGAGGTGTCGCGCTGCTGGCCCGAGGACACGGGTTTGATTCCCGGCCACGGCTGCCGCATTTCGACCAAAGCGAAATGCAGGGACACCCGTGTACTGAGGTGTCCGTTAAAGAAACCGAGGTGGCCAAAATTAATCCGGAGTCCCCCACTGCGTCATGCCTCCCAATGATATCGTGGTTTTGGCACGTAAAACCCCAGCAATTATTAGAGTTTTAGAATAGGGGCCTCAAACGTATTGGGGCCCCAAAGAAATAGCGTCGAAGCCACTGCGCATGCGCAAGACGGGAGCTGTGTTTACGCTTTAAGTCACGGGCACGCTATTTCATCGACTTAGTGGGAGCCCCAAAAGCTATCGTCAACAAACATGGCGGCGCCCATCGAAGCGACAACTCTAACCTAGCACAAAACTGGGCTCGATTGGGCCCACTGGCAGCAGCAGCATTGTACGACCCACGTCTAAGCCTGATTCCTCTGTTTGCGCAGCTGTCCTTTTCGGCCGCTGTTTTTTCGGCGTTCGTATTCGTGGTGCTGTCCCGTCGATCTGCTTTCCTGGATGGTGCTGAATCACCCTCACGGAGTGAATCTGCGACTGCGTAGCCACATCGTGGTCGACTGCTGGCATCGGCAAAATCACCGCTGGAGATCGCTGCTATCACGGCGCGCCTTATAAAACTAAGCCCGCATCGACGCCTGCTTTCCACTGGCAGCAGCAGCAGCATTGTACGACCCACGTCTAAGCCTGATTCCTCTGTTTGCGCAGGTATTCATACGTTGAAACTTTTTTATTTTCTTTTTCGCCTCTGCTGCTGCTGCCAACAGCCGTGTACTTTTTTTTTTTTTTTGCTTGAATCTGTGTTTAATTCTCATACCATGCCGACGAATGCAGAACTGTCGAAAAAAATTGAAGAGCTGGAAGATAAGATTAACAACATGGCTAAAGCACGCATGAGCTCGTATTTGGTAGGATTTTGCTTAGAATGAAGGAGTCTGGGATTGATGTTGTCGACCTCAAGAAAAAAATTGATTCATTGAACACAAGCGCTGAGCACTTGAATGGGCTGGTTGAGGAATTACGCAGCCAAAATGCCACCCTAATAGTTGAAAACAAACAACTGAAATCCCAGAACCATTCATTGACTCGCAAAGTTGAGGAGCTTGAACAGTACTCTCGCCTTGGCAATGTCGAGATAAAGGGTATACCCTGTTCGCAAGGAGAGGACTGCGTCACAATCATGCAAACGCTGGGAAACAAAATTGGCTGTCCTGTATCGCCTAGCGATCTGGACATTGTTCATCGTGTACCCACCAGATAAAATGAAAAAAAAAAACTTCATTGTAAGTTTCTGCTCGAGAACTAAGAAAGCCGACTTTGTTAGCAAAGCACGTAAAGCCAAACTCTGTCTTAGTGACATTGGATTCTTAGGCTCGTTCAACGTTCCCGTCTTTGTTAACGAGCATCTAACCCCATGTAACAAGGCTCTCTTTTCCAAAGCTCTAACTCTAAAGAAAGAAAAAAAATCTGGATGTTCCTTTGGACCAATAACTGCCAAATTAAGGCTAGGAAGACTGCCAACAGCAGAGTTCTGCGCATTCGAGACGATTCTGACCTCGGCAGAATTGACTAAAACCGACTATTTTACAATCTGACATAACAATTATGGCTTCTCTACTGAAACCCGATCAAGTAAACTCTTTCTTAAATGGATTTCATTCCATCATTCATTTTAACGTGAGGAGTCTTCGTAAACAGTTCGATGCCATCGATAATTTTCTCGCATCGCTAACCAGTTCATTTTCAATAATTGCTATAACTGAAACTTGGTTATCTGACAACGACAAAAATCTGTATTGCTTCCCTAACTATAAATTTGAATACTGCAATAGAATAACTAGCAGTCATGGTGGTGCAGCCATATATATTTCTTCTAATATTGCTTATCAAAGAAGACATGACCTATCCTTAACCGTTACTAATTGTGAATCTGTTTGGATCAAACTCGGTAACGTGTTGTCTTGTTGTCTTGTTGCTCAAGACAACAAGAATTTTATATTTGGCTGCATTTACCGTTCTCCCTCATCGTCAGTCAACGATTTATGTACCAATCTTGATCATATTTTGCATACAGTATCACTAGAAAATAACAATGTTGTTATAATGGGTGATATAAACATTAATTTACTCGACTGAAACATCACCCATCTCTATTAACTATACTAGTTTGTTCCATAGCTACGGATATTATTGCTTAATTGATGTTCCCACACGCGAAGTCTCGAATGGCACTGGCACACTTATTGATCATGCTCTTTCTAACTTGCTTTGTTCACCAGAGGCGAAATTTTTGCAAATCGACATCAGTGATCATTACCCTTTGCTCTTACGCTTCAATTCTAATGTGCGACCTAGCGCACCTTCACATACTAAACTTGTTCTCGACAAAGATGGCTTCATAACTACTGTTGCTAATACTGATTGGTCTGAAATCAAATCCCTAAACGACCCGCAGCAAGCCTTTTCCACATTTTTTTCACTAATTATATCATACTTACGACAGTTCACTTCCAAGAAGAAATGCAAAAAAACCGTGGCATTTCCTCACAATCCATGGATCTCGCAGCACTTATTAGCAGCATTGGGCAAAAGGGATAACTTATATAGGAAAACTAAAAAGCAACCGTTTAACACGAACTTGCGGGCCCGATATAAAAGCTTCTGTAACATGCCTAAATGTAAACTAAAAACAGCTAAACGACTGTATTTCGAGCAAAAAATTTTACAGGCAGCAAATAACACTAAAAAAAGTGGGAGATTGTTAACTCCTTTTTAAACAGAAACACTAGACTAGATCAGGTATCCAGAATTTTAAGTGATGGAGCTGGGCACAAATCCCCTCCTGATATAGCTGAGGCTTTCAGCAGTTATTTCTTTCATACCAATCTACCTCCTCCCACACAGATCGTCAAGATAAACCGTCTTCCTCATTCATTTTTTTATTTCCTACAATGCCGGAAGAAATAGCTTCTGTTATAAATAATCTAAAAATAACAAGTGCTGGAATTGATGAGGTGCACCCTGCCAACATTAAATTAATTGCGCACTTAATCTCAGATGTACTTTCATTCATTGTAAATTTATTATTCAAGACTGGTTTATTTCCTCGTGAACTTAAGCGTGGCAACGCACGGAATAACGTTTTCAAATGTTCTTTTTTTTCTAGGACAATAACAGACTAGAATAATCTTAATTCTGAGATTGTTACGCAGAATTCCGTATCAATATTTGAAAAATGCTTGAAAATGTTATGAATTTATGTGAGTTATTTGCTTGTATATTCTCTTGTATGTTTCATGAATTCTTCACCAGTGTTTTAAAAATGCCTGCATATTTGATGAATTTTGTATGTGTTTACATACTTGCATATTTCCATGTATACCCACCCTGCTATGATCTGATTTCAGATCGCAGTATATATAAATAAATAAAGTCATCCCAGTTCTAAAGAGAGGCGATAGCTCATTACTACATAACTACAGACCAATTTGTATTCTACCATTCTTCGGAAAGTCATTCAGAAACTAATTGAAATACGGCTAACGAAATACCTCTCCAAGTTTAATATCCTCTCTTCATGCCAGTTTGGTTTTCGTCCGGGATATTCCACAGAGCTGGCACTCATCCATCTTACTGACCAACTAAAAAAATTTATCGATGAAGGATTTCTTGCGGCATCAGTTTTTATCGATCTAACACAAGCATTTGACCGCATAAATCATAATATCCTATTCGCTAAGCTCGAGGCAATTGGCATTTGCGGCCCTGCCCTTTTACTATTAAAAAGCTACTTACATAACAGAGTTCAAGTGGTTTCAATTTCCAATGTGTATTCTCGTCAGCGAACTACTAACATTAGCGTGCCATAGGGCTCTATCCTGGGGCCACTGCTGTTTTTGATTTATATTAATGATCTACCTAATTGTCTCTCTTCCACAAAATGCATTCTATACACTGGTGATACCACCATATTCACCTTTCATAAAGATATCTCCTCTCTCGTTACTAAACTAAACACTGATTTAGAAAATATTCTAAGGTGGAGCAATGTGAACATGTTACCTAATAATGCAACTAAAGCTAAGTTTGTTGTATTTTCTTCTCATCAGCGATCCTTAACATCCATTCCGCCTATCACTTTTGGTCCCCATAGTCTTCCTCCAAGCTCATGTTCATCTTTCCTCGGCATTCTACTTGATTGTAATCTGAAATATCAAAATCATATAGCTCACATAAAAAAAGAAAATAGCTTACGGTATACGCATCTTAATTAAAACACGCCCTTACTTCACGCGTACCACATTGCTCTCACTTTATCGTTCTTTTGTCCACTCTCATATTACTTATGGTATAGAATGTTGGGGAAACACCTATAATACTCAAATTGCGTCTCTCCGGATAGTTCAGAACCAAGCTATAAGAATAAATACTTGCACTTCACGTTTTGCTAATGCCAAATCTCTACTACATGAGAATAACATTCTTACTATCTCTGAACTCACTAAATACAACCTAGGTATTTTTTTCTACAGATTTCTGAATAACGAGCTACCACTGATCACATTTTCACCATCTAACCTGATGATTTACAGTACCACTAGATTCGCCTTGAACAACAGTTTTCCTATACCAAGAGTCCACACTAACTACGGTAAACAGACCGTAGAATTCACCTCCATATCTATATAGAACACTCTTCCACTTATAATGAAAAACTCAAGATCTTTACACGAATTTAAAGGAGAACTAAAAAAGCATTTAGTGTTGAAAGAGTAAGGAGAGGATTTATTGTGTCCCGTTTATTTGATATGTCTTTTTTTTTCATCCGTTCTTTTTATTTCTTTATTCTTGTAACAAAGCAAATAAAACGGTTATTAATTTTAATTTTTTAAATTTTTTTTCAACTGTTCTTGTTCCTATGAGATATGCTAAACCTTGTTATTCTTTACAATTTACTGAGTATTTTGTTCTGTTAACCCTCCTTTCTTTTTGCTTGTGTACTACTTTATTGTTTGCTACCGTTGCTTTAAGATGTTAACTATCACAATTGCTCTTGTACAGGAGGTCCCGATACAGTCTTTGACTATGGGACCTCCTTTCGTATACTAAATACTTGTAATAAGTCCCAACCTTTAATAATAATAAAATTCTGATTCTGATTCTGATTCGTGGTAATGCGTGAAGTTCGTAAGCTAGAAGAAGTGATTGCGGTTATCGCTTTGTCTCAACTAACATGTATAATGAAGATTGATTCATTATACGCCACTGATTCCGAGTTCAATTGTCGATTTCATGGCTCGTAGGCCTATCACGGATTGACTTGGCCGGGTGAAGGTGCGTAAAAACTAAGAGCAACAAGTTGCATGCTGCGAATAGAATAAGTTCGAAATTTTAATTAAAGGCGAAAGCACGAAAGTCTAAATTACTTTTTTATCACAAAATGGTACATTTTATTTTAATACTTATAACAGCTTTTCTTTGACGCCGCAGTGCCGCTGCAAACGCAACAGGCTATCAGGCAAACAAAAAAAGCCTATTCCAAAACTCTTCATTCCTGCATGCCCCAACTAACACCCGCAAAGGTCTTTGGGGGCCCCTATTCTAAAACTTTATTAAGACATTAACATGGTTTGCTTACTGACAGTAAGCGGTTTTCACAGCCTTACTACTGTTATCAATTTGTTGTTTACCATTGCTCTTTGTGTGCCGTCGCTGTTTTTACCATATCGAGCGAGTTAGTTCGGGACGTCCTCGTCGCCGAAAACGACTGCGCACTTCTTACACTAGTGTGCCGGTTTGCGCAGTAATCTTTTAAAGCTCTGCTTACACCGATTCAGACAGTGAGTGGCATCTGTTGCCTGTCCCTTTTCTTAACCTATGTTCTTGGCGTGCTAGAGACCTAAGATGGCGGCCCGGTTGATGTAAACTTACACTATATAGGTAGTGTGTGTCCCAGCTATTCCGGTCCAAGCTAATTGAAAAACAAAACCAAAAAGAACAAGAAGACAAGATAGGACGATACGACAAACAACGCGAGATATCATAGCGCGAAAGACTTGTTTTAGCTCATCAAAAAAAAAAAAGCAAGTCGCCGTCGCTGATCGTAGGACAGCTGAAGTTCTACCCCGTAGGCAGAGATAACGTGAGAGATTGATGGCGCTGAACATTATTTTGTGTTCACGACAGCTAAAAAGCAGAGTTGGTAGTTAATATTACTGTAAATAACTAAAAATAATAACTTAGTACTATCTGTCATAAAATAAAAGCACTGATTTCTCCCTCTGCAGCGATTCGCTGGAACTTAAGAGCTTAAGGGGCCAACCAAAAAGTGTTCTGTGCAAGCATGATGTCGCTGTTGTTGACGTAAAGGGCCGGCCATCACTGCGGCACGGACATTCTGTTGCGACGGATTGGTGCAAAAAAGGATTGCCGTAGTGAAATGTGAAAATGTATACACAAATAAAATTGCAAATAAAAATGGCTATTTTTGGCTACGAATATTTTGCACTTTTTTTCTGTTTGGCTACATTTGGGCTACAAATTCTCTAGCTTTTGGCTACGCCGCCTCGTCGGACCTGGCAACACTGGAGCACTCTGATGCCCACGGTCTGTCACACGCCCCCGTTGAGCCGCCGTCGCAAGACGACGAGAATGACGGCGCCTTCCCAGAAACAATGAGCGTGGAAGAATTCGCTGAACAGCAACGAGAGGACCTCGACCTAAAAACGCTTCAAACAGCGAAGCTGCGCGATCATAGCCCAGCATTTTCCGGAAGTGCCCGCCAACTTTTCATCTTATTACTCATGATGATGATAATTTCTTTTCGCGCGTCTCGGACTTACGGCCGTCACTGCGCGTGGCATAGCGCAGCTTGCAACATCGACACCACGTTCCAGGAGACCCCCTCCGAGAATGCGTCTCTCCCTCGCTCTCATAGCGCACAAAACCTCCTCACCTCGCAGAGCACGAGCGTACGAACGCGCCAGATGTGGACGAAGACTACAACGCTCGAACGCACCATATGGTTCGCATAAATGCACGATCTGCAAGCGTGGCTCTATAGCCTAGTGGTTACGAGGCTCGCCTTGGGACCGGGGGCACGCAGGTTCGAATCCCGCCTCGGCAAGAAAATTTGCACCTCATTTTCTCCCGTACGCTATCGAGGATACAATAGAAGTATTACTGGCCGCGCCTGGCTGCCAGCGTTTCCCACTACTACCAGCGGCGCAAGACACGACAAACAAGGCCAACATAGCTACTCACGCTATCCTGCAACCTGCAATACAGCCAGGCAAGTCACCTCAGGTGAAGCGCCTACCAGCCGCGAATAAATGGTCTTACGGAATGGCTAAAAATAAGACTTTCGTCGGCTTGAATAAGGCTTGAACACAATATCAAGGATGCGTCCCTTCCCTAGGCTTCGCTTCGCTTACAACACGTCAGTGCGAAAAATAACGCACATCTGTCCGTTCAAGCGGGTTAACGAAACAAACCCGAGAGACTACGATCGACGCCATGCTGCCACAGGATACCGACGAAGAGAATCTCGACGTCGTCACCTGACAACACGCTGAAGCAGCTCATGGTGTGCGCCTCTTGAATCAGCAAAAGACTGACAGCCAGCATCACAACGTGTGGAAAACCATCCCTGCGGCCGCGCTTTGGTTTGGTCTCCGATACGCCGACGTGGAACATATATATGTATATATACATTATATTCTAAGACGTCGACCAATGCCTTTATTTCCAGGCAACGGCCCGAGACAGAGAGGGCCACACCTTTTGTTATTCGCCCTCTTTCGTTCCGGCCGCATGGGCTACGCAATGCAGAATAAAACAATGTCCGCGATCATTTAGTCTAGTGTTCGGTAAGCTGAAACTTGTAGAAAAAAAAGATCTGGTTTACTGAAAGCCATGTGGTCTTCCTTGAATACAATGCGCCGTGGGCGAGCGGTGGAATTTGGGGCATCGTAGAGCGAGTTCTCCTAGGTTTTCTTTTTGAAGTATCGCTATAGGAACTCTTTCAAGCACCTCCCGGGTCACGTCGACAAGAGAATGCTTCTGTTGTCACGTCGGCCACTTGCATTGTTGTTGAGAGCCGTAGGAAAAGACACAGCACCGAAGCGTGCCGCAGCAGACAGGTACCTAACAGGTCAGTCGGTGTATCTTCTTCGACTGGTATCGATTAGGAGGTAGCTGAGGAAATGCAAGCTAACATATTTGAGTAGTTTAGTGTATTGGCCTTATTATCGTGCAAATGCGTAATCACAAGCGGAGGCTGCATTAGAGAATATGTGTTCCTGCTAATTTCTACAGGTGTGAGCACTAAGTGTGAAATGAAAGAATTCAGCAGCGGAGCGCTGTATCCTTCAGTCAGAATCGGAATAGAACCCGAGCAGGTGCACATGTGCCACATTGTCTGCACCGCCCATTTTGCTGAAGTGTTACGGAAGGGCCAGTGCTTGAGGGATTGGTTGTTTAGTCTAGACAGGGCGATCAGCAAGAAAGCTTACAAGATCAAATATGTTTATGCGTCACAAACGCTGAGTTCCCATCCCGCGTGTATATGCCAACGTGCGGAATTTCGTTTCCAGAACGATGCACAATAAGACCTTTGCAACGCTTGCAGAGAGCACAACCGCAGTCAAAAGCTACTTTGGGGAACCGTTTCCTGGAGAGTCCTCGCAGTGCAGAAGTAAGAATAATTTTTATCCAGCCCAGCGCTACTGGTAGTTCCATGTCTGGAGCGTGTACGCAATGCTAGTAACAGCTTTCTCGTTTATTCTGGGCGAAAAACCTGGCGAATGTCCAGCTTCTTTATCTTCAATCTGTTGTGCTGCGACCTAATTCTTTGCTTTCATTTTCTGACTGTTCCGGCATCAAGATAAATGTCTTACGTTTCCTCATACGCTTGGAGCTTCGTTTTTTTCTTCAATGCTACTACTCAGAGTGTTCAAACCGAGCGGCGAAAACATTTGCCCACGTGAGTAATGAAGACCGCTTTCTGAGGAGGGCGTGCGTGACGTTCGTCTGAAAAAAAAAGCGTTGTTTTGGGAGATCCACTGGTATATACTTTGCACATAGTTCTTAGCCAGTTTTGTCTGTGAATTCTCGAAATATACTATGTTTGTTTCTCAAGCCTTTATAAAACAATGATGCATAACTAGACGTTTGCACCGGAGCAGAACAAAGACACAAAAGAGAACCAGTAGCACAGAAGAAACGAGAAACTTATGTCGGTGAGGGAGGGCAGCGCAAGCCTTCGAAGAAAATCGTCTAATATGTGTTCGAAGGAAGGCGACTTCCGCTAAAGAAAGGATGATAAAAAAACAACTATATGTAGAGTAGTTTTTTGTTGAGGCAGTGTCGAACCATCAGAAAGGGCGAACTTTGTAAAGTTTCAAGGCTCCCTGCGCGAGCATATAGGATGCCAACAAGTACAAAAGACCAACAAAACAGTTCACTGCCCGTTTGACGACGTGCTTAACTTGCGCTGTATCAATAGCATTTTTTGTATGTTTCGCTTTTTTGAGTGCCTCAGTAGGAGACACGTCGCATGAAAGAAGCAAAATCGTCCTTTCGACGACGCTTCGAGGACGTGACTGGCAGAAGCACCCTTACAAGGAATTATAACGACCATTGCTTTGAATTTTTCTGATTGGTTAACGTTACCGAACATGCCTTAGCACCTCAAGCCTTAAGTTCCCGTCGTGTTGTGTCTGTTCCGTTCACAATGACCACGATAGCTTATTTTCTTGTGTCAAGTTATTTTCTTTTTTTACAATGAAGCTTCATGAAATAAGCTATCACAGACGAATATAAAAAACGAGCACTCGAGTCAGCCACCCGTCTGTGTTATACGCCTCTCCTTATGTCTGGGGTGCTTGTGCTCTCTTAAATTGAACGCTGCCTGGCAATCTATATTACGAGAGCCCTTATATGTATAATAAATGTATCGTATCGGGCGGACGACGCTGTCTGAAAGTACTTTCTTCAGTATTTCGATCATTCTGCTCTCACGACTTCTCTCAGTCATTCGTGACTCGTTGTGGCACATGCAGACGTCTTACGCGAGTTTTGTGCCTCGATTTTAACCTTATCGTGTACGCGCTTGCGCAGCGAGCTTTTGTCGCACTACAATACCTTGAATAGGCGTGCGCGAAAGGCTAACAGTACTCGGTGCCTTCGCTTGAGACTGTTCTCGGTAGTCTTTGCACCACGGTGGCCCTCATGTCGCAAAGTCGATCGTCATGCACATGACGTCTGCCGAATGCGTGATGAATTAAGCACTGGATAAGTGAGAGCTACAGAAGCTATACGAGTGTTGAATTTAGTAAATCAAAGCACTGAGTGACAGCCGGGTATCTCTGATCACAGCTTCTTTTTCTTTAAACGTTCGGACGGTTCTCTTAGGCGGAGCCTCCGAGAAACCAGTTGAGGACAAAGCCGTTTGTTGGAAAATGCACACAAACATTTATTAAAACTGAAGCGACAAGCAACCCATTAATAAAACACTCAATGGAAAACTCACAATAAGAAACACACTCGGAGCTAGAACGCTAATGATAGCAGGCAAGTTCAGGCTGGCCGCGAGTGTGTCGGCGAACAACCGTCTCGACGGTTCTTAACAAAACGTCCCTTTATGCATTGAAGCACAAAATTAACTGGAACGCCAATGCATTTCTCCGCTAAGTTCGGAAATCAATATCTCGAAACTGGTGTCATCCTGAGAAATAATTCCAAGTGGATCCGCCTTGCGAACTCCACGGCTACAATTTGTAATTTGCAATATGGGCCATCAAGTAATTAGTTAAAAACCCAATTAGCAAATTTTTGTTAAATATTCCATTAGGCATTTCAATTTCTTTGGCCAGTAATGTACGCCGCTTCGAGTAGACCGGTTCGTGAACTAGAATTGGGCTATATGCCACAGGCCACCTTAAATAAATTTTGAAATTGTTCGCTGAAACACCCTGTATATTCCGGCAAGCTTTACTGAATGTTTATTTTCACAAGTGCGGCATGGGCATTTCGTGGTCGCGCCGCTGTATGACGCGGAATGTTCCGTTGGAAGTGCGAGAGAGTGGAATCAGAAATCATACACGGCCTCATACATAACGCAACACTAACGCAGACAGTGTTCACACACTGTTTCCCTGCTAATCGCATTAACGTTGACATTCATTGTTAGATGGGTTCTGCCGGAATTTTAACAATCGCAATTCTAGCAATAAGACGTTTTCAGGTGACGGCTTGATATTCAGAGTTGATATATTGAAGATCAGACCGGTCAAAATTATTATCTCAATTAGGTTTTTGATTCATGTGATTACTGGGAAATGAAACAGACTGCTTTATTTACCTAAGATTTTCAACGAACAATCACTCGAACAGCTCGATCCTAACATAACCATGAAGTGTGCGGGTCTCCTTACAACAAATTATGTTTACTAAGATAAAAAACTGAAACACTCGTCTTCATCGGGTAAAATTTTACCGTATACATATGTGGGGGCATATCTTGTCTGTGATGACTTAATCAAAATGGACGTCAGCAAATTAGAGAAAATGAGTAATCTTCTCCTCCAGTTTTTGCATATGGACGTTTGGTTTACCCCTTCAAATTATTTAAGCCAAATGATATTTCTAATAAGGATCCTACAAGAGTGCCAACACTTTAAAATTCTCTTTTCACCTGTCGAAACAAGACGCGAACGAATCCGTTGGCCAATTTTCCGCCGCTGTTATTCAGACCTACTAGAAATCACTACTTCGACAAGATAACATGAATATTCCCTCACACAAACGGGGTGAAGTTTATATTAAATGCGAAGCATTTCTTGGCGATCATTTGCTACTTTGACCGTAATCTATCTATCTAGCCGCCCACGACTTTGTGCTCTCATGGTCGTTTCGTTAACTTGGTATGTACCAAAATTGGCATACTATGACAAGAGTATATGACGAACATAAATGATATGTCATGACATGAATATCATGACATGCGTGTCATGTAGGTCATGAAAATGACTCAGCGAAAACGTTTAACACTCAAAAACCACAGGAATGGGTTCCGACGTGGACACTAAGTGAAGGAAAAACTAAAGGACGAGGGTACAAATCATAGTCATGAGCATGACTGAGCAAAAATGACAATGACTCAGGGAAACAGAGTATAGCATTCAAAAACCACTGAAATGGGTTAGGACGGGGGTACTAAGTGAGAGAGAGAGAAGTCATAAGGGAAAGGCAGGGAGGTTAACCAGGCTGAGCCCGGTAGGCTACCCTGCACTGGGGAAGGGGGAGAAGGAATTGAAAGAGGAGAAGGAAGAGAGAAGTTCACAGTTCACAACTTGCACATGTACATTCAAGCGTTCATCGCTGATTTTCATCACAGGCGGTCATAAAGGCTTGTGCACTTCAAAAACGCAGCAGCGCCTTTGTAGCCCTGTAGACAGAAGACGCACGAGGCCGCGAGCCCAAGATCTTCTCCTCCGTAAAAGGGCCTGTCGTCTAACTGCCCTAAAGCAGTCCGAAGGGCAATCCTCTCTTCGTATCTAGGACAGTCACATAAGATATGTCTGGTGGTTTCCTCAACACCACATGTGCTGCAGTTGGCACTGTCCGCCATTCCAATTAGGAATGAATACGAGTTTGTAAAGGAAACTCCTAATCGCAGGCGGCACAGTAAGGTTTCTTCATGTCGTTTAAAAACAGTTGCAATTGCATCTGTGGGTCCATGGCCTATAGGCGCCGGTTGGTAAACTCTGGTGTATTCCATTTTCTTAGAGTTATAGAATGGGCAAGACTGCTGAGGTGCCGCGCTGTATCCGTTCTTGACGATGGTATTGGGATTCTTTCATATTCGTTATGTGCTTCACAGGCAGCTTTGTCGGCACATTCATTGCCAGTGATGTTGCAGTGCCCAGGTATCCACTGAAATACAATGTCGGGGCTTCTGACCACCGTTTGATGGTAGCGTAATCAGATCTCTGCTACAAATTGTTCATGTGGGCTGCGGCGCAGAGCTGAATAAAGTGACTGTAGGGCTGCCTTTGAATCACAGAATATAGCCCAATTATTTGGTGATTGTTCGTGCACATAAAGCACGCCGCTACGGAGGGCGGCAAGTTCAGACCCTGTCGATCTTGTGACGTGGCTGATCGTGAACTTCTTGCAGAATGATGCCGACGGAATAACTACCGCACCAGTAGAGCTGGTCAGAGTCGAAGAGCCATCTGTATAAATGTGAATGCAATCAGAGTAGGAATCATGCAGCAGCTGTAGAGCAGCTTGATTATGGGCACAAGTTGGCAAGCCGGACTTCTTTGTAACTCCTGGAATGGAGAGCCGCACTTGTGGCTGCCGCAGACACCATAAAAGACAAGGTGGTCTTGCGGTAGGCGTGAAGTCTGATGGAAGAGAAGATCGATAGGAGGTTACAATGCATGAAAAAGTTGCATCTGGTCTACTTTCCCGGAGAGAAGCAATGCGTTGGGACTGTAGTCGGGAAAGGAGTAGAAGATGATTTCGAAGGGTGTCTGTGGCGACATGCGTTCTGATGGGATGTTCCCTGGCGATGGCAATTGTTGAAGCTGTTGAAGCGCATCGCGGTAGCCAAGACAAGTTCTAAGTGCTTGAGCTTGCATGCTCTCAAGCACTCTGAGGTTTGTCCTCCGGGCGCTTGACAACACCGCGGGATGCTGTAACGCAAGAAACCCATAAAGAGCGCTTTGTATAATTGCGGCATAGAACGCACCGATTGTCCCCATGCTTTTCCGGCGATGTCTTTGAAGAGGTGACTGATCGAGAGGGGTCTTTTCCTTAGGTAGGATACATGAGGGCTCCAGGAGAGGTCGCGGTCTACAGTGATCCCTAAAAACCGATGGTTCTTTTTGTACAAAATAGGCTGGCCATTAATAGACACAGGATATTCGGCCATCGATTTTCGCGTGAAGGCGACTAATGCGCATTTTTCTGTTGAAACGCCGAGACCTTGTCTCTGAAGATAAGTAGACGTCATCGTTGCAGCCTTTTGTAACCTTGGGCGAACTTGCGGGCGAGTTACTACGGAAGCCCAGATGTAGATGTCATCTGCGTAAATTGATAGACTGACAGGCTGTGGCAAGGATTCCGCCAGCCCAATCAGAGCCAGGTTGAACAAAACTGGGCTCAAAACGCCACCTTGTCGAATCCCACAGTTGGTATAGTGGTCGGTAGCTTGACCATATTCAGTGACTACAAAGAAGCTCCTTTTGGTCAGGTAGCTACGAATCCTCCGAAAAGTGCGGCCTCCGACTTCAGCAGCCACGAGCGCGTCAAGAATTGCTTCATGGGAGACCTTATCATAAGCACCTCTCCCGTCTAAAAATAGCGCTACAGAGATGCGTTTGGATTATTTTTGTTGTTGAATCGACGACACGAGATCAATGACGTTGTTAACCGACGAATGACCACGTCGAAAACCTGTCATCGCGTCTGGATAAACATTGCTGTGTTCGAGAAACCACTCGAGGCGCGTGAGGATCATCCTTTCTATCAACTTGCCAACGCAGCTTGCGAGAGCAATAGGGCGATAGGATTTCAGTTCAAGGGGAGACTTTCCTTGCTTTAAGATTGGTACAAGACGCCTTGCTTGCTTGCTTAAGATTGGTACAAGATGATGCAGCAGGATCTCTCGTGCTCCATGATCAAGGTAGCGGAGAGCAGCATATGTTACGTTGTCGGGTCCGGGCGAAGAGGAACGCCTGCAAATGGCTAAAGCAGCCTCCATTTCTTCCAGGGATAAAAGTTCGTCCATTGCCAAAACTTGCATAAGTGGAACTTCGTACAATTCAAGATCCTTTTGTAGCATTCTGTCACTTGCAATTTCTGCATAAACGTCTTCTCCTACATCCACTTCTCGACAGTCTTGGTGGAGAGCCAGTGCCTTAAAGGGGTGGCGTTGCTGAGGAGAAGAGCGAAGGCCCTAGAGAGTTCGCCATACGCGAGAGAGTGCTTTGCGGGGGTCCAACGAGTTACAGAATGAATGCCATCGTTCGTTGTCTAATTTGTCCATGCGACGACGTATTTTCTTCTGCGTGCGCCTGGCCTACCTAAGGTCTAGAATCGACTTTGTGCGTCTGTATCTCTTCTCGGCACGCCGACGTATTGCACGAAGCCTTTCTAATTCAATGTCGAAGTCTGTGCGAGCAGGTGACCATGAGAAACAGCGCGTTGCAGCATGCATTGCGTCCGCAATCACAAGCTCTATGCTACGTGCAAGACCTCTCTGACATTCGGCGTTTCCCGAGGCTTGAAATGCGGGCCAATCAATGGTTCGAGAGACCATAGGGGAAACATATTGCTTAGACCTTTGATGACAACGTAAGTAGGAATATGGTCACTTCCGCGCGTTTCCAAGTCAGTACACCAGTAGACGCTCGAAGTAAGGCATCGTGACACCAAAGTAAGGTCTAGGCAGCTGCTATACGACGACTCTTTCAAGAATGTTGGACTGCCGTCGTTCAAAAGGCAGAGGTCATGGTCCGAAGCAAAAGATACAAGATTCTGACCTCTTGAATTGGTTCTTGTATTTCCCCAAAGTGGGTGATGGGCATTTAAATCTCCTGTGATGATCTAAGGACTAGAGGTCGACGTCAAAACATTTCCAAGCCTTGTGTAGTCTAAACGGCTTGATGGGCAAACTGTAGCCTGCGACCAGTGTGAAGGAGAGACTCTTCTTCTTTATGTTAGGCACACATACTGGTTGTCGTCATGAGGAGGCACGGCCTGGGCCACGTAGGTGAGCTCTTTGCGAACATAAACGAGGACCTTGCTGATTTTGTCACACAGTGGCGGAGGTAAAAGCTTCGTATCCTGATACTCTGAGGATATTTTTCACGTTTAGTTCACAGATGACTAGCACCGGAAACCGATTTACATATACAAATTGGCAAAAATCAGAAATACGTGATATCAGGCCTCTCGCATTCCACTGAAGAATTGAGGCATTCTTGACGTCTTCTTGAAAAGGTCGCCTCTGCAGGACGTGGGCGAGCCATGTTTCTAATGTAAGCTTTCAAGTACAGGAGCGAGAGCATCCAGTACTTGTAAAGCGCATCGAGCAGTCGAACTTTGTGCATTTCCCAAAAGTGTGCGAATCGCAGCTATTAAGGACTTCAGCAGAATAACCACCTGCACATCCTGTTCAGGCAGCTTGTCGGAAGCTAGAGGTACGTTCGATGAAGGAGACGTACGTCGCTTCAAGCTCGGCAGGTGGGCGTGCATTTGGCAGTGCAGGCCAGGCAACGTCATAAGCACTTTTCTGGGCTTCTTTATCATTCTATACGTTGTGTCTGGTCTCGCGCAAGGACTGCTGTTTCTCAATTCGAGGTGCTGACGCTACTGGACTAGGTTGGCGCTGTGGGGGGTTTTTCGCGTTCTTTGAGGAACGTCTGCGGTGGCGGCGGGAGCGTCGTTTTTTCACAGAAACGGCGGCTTCCCGGTGCGTAGAGCCTTCCCTTACTATCTCCTTAAGTATACTCCACTCCTTCTTGATTCGGAGGCAAGTTCTCGATGTGGCTTCATGAGATCCCTTGCAGTTTCGGCATTTGAATTCAATTGCTTGGCAGGATTCCGTGGTGTGGAACCCAGCGCAGCGTGCACATACTGCAGCGTGATTACAAACACCTCTGACGTCACCCAACCGAAGGCACTTGTGGCACGGCAGAGGTTTCGGAATGAACGGCTTTACGGGGTGGCGAAAATGGCCGAACTTGACATTAGATGGTATGGTGTCGCCCATGAAGACTATCTTCACACACCGTGAATTGCCAATCCGAGATACCTGGATGATGGTACTATCAGGAGTGGCTGTCTTGACTAGGATAGGCAAGTCTTCATTCGGTATTGCTACATCTACGTCATAGATGACGCCTGTTGCTGTATCCTTGTTGACAGGAATGTGGGAGCACACTGTGATCCCGTTCAGATCGGTTACTGTACGCAAGACGTCAAACGCGGTTGCATGCCCGACATCTACGGCGAGAATGTTCTTGCGAGTGCTTAATTCGTATGTCGGTGATTTCATTGGGAACTAATCTTTCAAAGAAGGCCGAGACAGCTTGCCTATTCAGATGCCGCAGATTGTCCGAGGAAACCACCGGCATGAAGAGTATAGCGGGGGCTCGAGGACGGCTCATGTTCTGCGCTGTAGATGTACTTGAAGGCGAAGGTGTTCTGAGGCTCCTCCTATTCGCCTTGCGGCTTCGTACGGATTCGAAGCCGTCTTCGGAGTCTTCTCCGCTGGACGAGTAGAGTTCCGTGCTGTCACTGGCGGCATCGACCATTTCACTGTTACGCTTCCGCGACGGCACCGCGGAACGCGAGGTCAGTCGGGAGGAGAACCAGGCAGTGTCGACGCTCATCACTGCCGGCGGGGGACCGAAAAAAAACGAAATCCATTAGACGGAAAGCACAGTCACTTGAGACACACTTCGTCGTCTCGTAGCTAAGGAGCCTTGTAGACTACCTGGAAGGCAAGACCGTCATTGTGCCGAAGGTGTTCAGGCGAGGATTGGCGTCGTTTTTCTTGCAAAACGACATTCTCCTAAAGAAGAACTTCTCGCCTCTCCGAGCCAACTACCTCCTCGTGGTACCCTCAGCATTGCGTCCAGAGGTTCTGCAAGCTCTCCATGACGACCCAACGGCTGGACATCTCGGTTTTTCACGCACTCTCGCGAGGATACAAGAAAAATACTACTGGCCTCGCCTCTCTGCCGACGTCGCCCATTACGTAAGGACATGCCGAGACTGTCAGCGACGCAAAACACCGCCGACAAGGCCAGCCGGACTTCTACAGCCAATCGAGCCACCTCGCCGACCGTTCCAGCAGATCGGGATGGACTTACTGGGGCCTTTTCCGACGTCGACGTCCGGAAATAAATGGATCGTCGTCGCTACGGACTACCTCACCCGCTACGCCGAAACAAAAGCCTTGCCCAAAGGCAGTGCCGCCGAGGTAGCCCGATTCTTCGTTGAGAACATCCTCCTGCCTCACGGTGCCCCAGAAGTCCTCATCACCGACAGAGGCACGGCCTTTACGGCAGAACTAACTCAAGCCATCCTGCGGTACAGCCAGACAAGCCATCGCCGCACCACCGCCTACCACCCGCAGACGAATGGCCTCACTGAGCGCCTAAATAAGATCATCGCCGACATGCTGGCAATGTACGTCGACGTCGAACACAAGACGTGGGATGCCATCCGTCCGTACGTGACCTTCGCATACAACACGGCCGTGCAAGAAACGACGCACATGGCGCCGTTCAACCTGGTCTACGGAAGGAACCCGGCAACGACGCTTGACGCCATGCTACCAGACGTCGCTGACGAAGAAAATCTCGACGTTGCCACTTATTTGCAGCGTGCCGAAGAAGGTCGACAGCTCGCCCGACTGCGCATCAAGAACCAGCAGAGGACCGACAGCCGACACTACAACCTTCGACGACGCTACGTCGAGTACCAGC
This sequence comes from Dermacentor silvarum, assembly GCF_013339745.2. NCBI lineage: Eukaryota > Metazoa > Arthropoda > Arachnida > Ixodida > Ixodidae > Dermacentor > Dermacentor silvarum. The sequence continues at coordinate 158,781,134 of NC_051157.2, read as the reverse complement.
CCGGTGACCGTGTTTGGGTCTGGACTCCGATACGCCGACGAGGACTTAGCGAGAAGCTGTTACGCCGCTATTTCGGACCATATAAGATCACCCGACGTATTGGCGCACTGGACTATGAGGTCGTGCCAGACGGCATTTCGCAATCACAGCGGCGCCGGGCACGACCTGAAGTCATCCACGTGGTGCGTCTTAAGCCTTTCTACGCCCGCTGACAAACTTAGGTACTTTGTTATTTTGTTATTGTTTTTTGTTATTTTGTTTATTACGCATGGTTTTGTTTTCGCTTTCGTGTTTGTTTGTAGCATCGGGACGATGCTTTTTAAGGGGAGGGTATTGACACGTACACATGTTTATCTTTCACTGGTGGCCGCTTTTAACATTGGCTGACAAATGTTAAACGTTATCGCTCGGCGCAGGACGCGCCTGCATTGGAAGCTTCTCGAGTTTCCCCGCGCGACGAGTAGAGTTCCGTGCTGTCACTGGCGGCATCGACCATTTCACTGTTACGCTTCCGCGACGGCACCGCGGAACGCGAGGTCAGGTCGGGAGAGAACCGGGCAGTGTCGACGCTCATCACTGCCGGCGGGGGACCGAAAAAAAACGAAAATCAGCAAGAGACGGGAAAGCACCAGTCAACTTGAGACACACTTCGTTGTCTCGGTACTAAGTGAAGTGTTTCCGGTACTAAGTGAAGGAAGCACTACAGGATGCTGGTAGAAGTAATAGTCATGAGCATGACTCAGCAAAAATGACAGTGACTCAGCGAAAAAATATTAACACTCAAAAACCACTGGAATGGGTTGGGACGTGGGCACTAAGTGAAGGGAACACTAAAGGACGATGGTAGAAATTATAGTCATGAGCATGACTCAGCAAAATGACAATGACTCAGTGAAAAAGTATAGCACTAAAAACACTGAAATGGGTTCGGACGTGGGTACTAAGGGAAGCAAACACTAAAGGATACTGGTAGAAGTCATAGTCATGATCATGACTCAGCAAAATGACGATGACTAAGCGAAAAAATATTAACACTCAAAAAGCACTCGAATCGGTTCGGACGTGGGCATTAGGTGAAGAAAACACACAAGGATGCTGCTCGAAATCATAGTCATGAGCATGACTCAGCATAAATGACAAAGGCTCGGCAAAAAAGATTAACACTCAAGAACCACTGAAGTAGGTTCGGACGTGGGTACTAAGTGAAGGAAACAATAAAGGTTGAAGGTCGAAGTCATAGTCATGAGCATGACTAAGGCTTTCGCCTTAAGGTCTCTTAGGTGTAGCTAAAGGGACTCCTGAGGACTCATGGCATGAATGTCATGACATCCGTGTCATGTAGGTCATGCAAGAGCCATCCGACATCTTCGTGCTGTCATGGTGGAACGCCAATGCATTTCTCCGTAAAGTTCGGGAATTAATATCTCGAAACTGGTGTCATCCTGAGAATTATATCCAAGTGGATACGCCTTGCGTACTCCCCGACTACAGTTTGTAAATTGGAATATGGGCCATCAGGTAATTAGTTAAAAACCTAATTAGTCAATTTTTGTTTATTAGTCGATTATGCATTTCAATTTTTTGTGCAAGCAATGTCCACCTTTTTCAGTAGACCAGCTCATTAATTAGAATTGTGCTATCTGCCACAGGCAACATTAAATAAATTTTCAAAGTGTTCGCTGAAACACCCTGTATTTATTTGGTACTAATAAATATAGACATGATCATACCATAACACATATCTGTATATTGTCAAAATGTAGCTACTCCATTTCTTGCACTCTAATACTTTGTTATAACTATTATTTATGACTCATGTGTGACTAGCGACGGAGAGCGCTCGTGGCGCGGTTTTAGGCGCCACGGCCTAAAATATTCACGACTGATTCTAATTGTGCTAGACGGGGTACGGAAAACGCACAGAGAAAGACTACGATGAAAGTGTGAGCGCAAACTACCTACTGCATCTCGCGCAATTAGTATCAGTCCGGAATAAGGAAGTAACTAGGTCTGCAAGTTGTTGTGCCTTAAAATTTGTTATACATAATGGACACAAAAGATCCGTTACTGTCCGTACGTGCATTTGCTTGGCTTCTCGATCCCACAGATTTTCTTTTATTTTTGTGAAATTAAACTTTACAAAGAACGTTTTGTGGCACAACAGTGTACAACGCTACGTCAGTCACAGCGGAACCCTACAGGCCCAGGATAGATCGATAACGGGCGCCCTTCGACGGTGGCCTCTGGATTCGTCGCGTGTCAGCTGGTGTCAGGTTGGGTCTTCGTCAATGGCTCCCTTTTTTCTGGCTTCAAAGCAGGCGGCGTCGCGGATGATCGTGCGCACACTTGCACGCAGCTGCGCATGATGCTAAACGAAGGTAACAAATGCTGACGAGGGGCTGCGTTTTTGGGAAAGCGCGTGTAACAATTTACCCGCCTGTTGTGTACTTGGACGCGAAAAATAAGATCCAGGAGGGTGCAATGATAATTATTGTTTTCTGGCATTACTCCTTTCGTATCACTAACTTAACTATGAGCTTTATCGAGAGGACCTAAAACAGTGGCTATAAACATTTCTATTTTGTGCAAACAGAGCAGGATGCACTGAATGAACATGTCAAATGACTGATTGATTGCCGGCTTACTCTGGCGACTGATTCGGCGCCTTCAGTTAGACAATTAGAACATGTTCTGTAACCTACATCACTTCAGAAAAAAAAGCCTATTGCACAGAAACTTACCTTTTGAGCCATTACGCATGAAAGAGTCGAGTAACGAAGAACTTTGGCAATAATTCGGGGGAGATCAAAAACCGGTTTCTCTTTTGTATCTGGCCTCAGCGGTGACGGTTCAGTGTTCTTGCAAAAGCAGAGCAATCTTTTTAAATAATCTGTCTTGTTAACAGACGAGTCGTGCACGAGATGATGGCCAAAGTAATTCGCTCTTATTTCTAAAAACTTCTATCGAACTATGAATGCCCCTGAGAAGCCACTCACTGAGAACCAAATGATAACTTCCTGTGAAAAAACAATTTCAGCATGTGAATAGTGCCAACTCAGATGGCGCACCCATGGCAAAAAAATAGTAACAAAAAAACTAATTGTCTGATTTCTGACATTCTGCAGCGCACTGTCTGCGCAAATGTGCAATCGATGCTTTAAGCAATGTGAGGCAGCGTGGGCGTTAAATGGGGAAATTCCAAAACAAAAATGAGGTCTGGAACGTATCGCAATTCAAGGTAGAGGAAGTTTCTTACAGGGAAAGTTGGCGTACGACTGAAATTATCAAGATGCAACAACGGAAACCCCTTCGTGCTAATCAAGAATAAAGTTGCAAAGTATATACATTCATATTGTACAGACATTCAAATCGACAAGTGGAAGCGCACAAACAATGTATAAAAAATTACTGCTAAAAGTATCTCAAAATGGAAAAGGTGCACTCAATGCAAAAAAAAAAAAAAACGTGCGCATTGTGAAAACCGTTAACACTTCGGAGTGTTAAAATACTAGCCGGCTTAACTCCAGTTGTGTTCATCTTTCTGTCAAGTACTGAAGCCATTCCCTCTTTTATCGATGTATGTCATCCTGTGCCCCTCTTTCCCATTGCTTCCTGCCACCGTTTGCTCTAAATGTGTCCTGATGCATAGCCGCCTTTCTTGCTTTCTTCATAAAGCCTTCCTTTCTTTTTACATGCAACACATATATGATCGCTCAATCCAAGCGAAACCTCTCACATTCCTTTCCAAAAACGTCTTGTGAAAAAAAGAGATTTCGATCAAATATGCCCATGCTTCCGCCAACGGGCAAGGCCTGTCGGTAGGACCGCACACGACAGCTGCACAAGCAGGAACCGGCACTCACGCTAGCTTCGAAAAGCACAGTGAAGCATAAAACACATGTAAACATTGGGCACATTGGCGCCGAAAATATATAATTGGCATCTCAAGTTTTATCGGCTTACCCTGAAGGATGAGTTTTCACTGCGTTTCTTTGGTTGACAGCTTTGCGCTGGCGCATTTTGAGCATGTTTAGATGGAATAGACAGCGATTTTGCAATTGTGTAATGAACAAGGCGTCTTTAAAAGCATGGTGAACCGACCAAACTTTAATTTGTGGCTAGCCTAATGAGTTTCCGCGGCGCACATCCCACCCCGTGCACTTGCTGACATTACACGTATTAGGACTGTTCGGCATTTTTACTGAATTTTCAAGACAGATAGAGTAAGATCCACGTACTTCAGATCAGGTATTTTTGCTCGTACGGAGAAATTGAGCACGGGTCCACCGCTTACTGACGCTGTAGGTGGCGGGTCTTGGGTAACCGCCGATTGTGAGATGCCTAGAACGACGCCCTATCGGTTCATATGGCCGTTAATTTGGACAAACAATGTCTATACAAGTAAATATTCAGATTAGGGCGCACAATTAAAATATAAATCAAGGATATAATCGGCCGGTCGAGATATCACGGTGTTTCACACCACGCGCTAGACCGCCGCTAATCTCCTCTCTCGTCGCTCGTACGGCGCGCTCACTTCGACGTCTCCCGGACGGTCCACCAAGCCTACCCCTACGCGTATAACACATTAAAGAGGGCGCACTGTGTCAACTATTCTCTTAGCAATAAATGCCACTCAACAATGCAGAGGGCGATTTGTACCTGCCCAGGTCGATCACAAAAATCACAACAGCTCCCTAAGGAACATACCTCGTAAGTGTGGGAAGGATATTTACTACATCTCCAATTTTCAGGTGCACCCGGGCCATAAATCTACGAACTCACTCATGAGACAGGTCACTCAGACTCTGACCAACCCGTGAGTCTGGGTTTGAGTGAGCTCAAGTACGTCATGAGGCTGTGAGTCTGAATGGGCCCTGCAGAGCATAAGTTTTTAAAGTCTGAATCCGAGTGAGTCCGGCTGCGTAGAATTTTGGTAAACCTGAGTCGAAGTGAGCCTGGGTATGTAGAAATTTGGTGATTGGGAATCCTATTGCACCCAGCTCAAAAGAATCTTGGTGAGCCTCAGTCACTGTGAGCCCTAAGCGAATACATATTTTGAGTCAGTCTGCGTGATTTCGTTTCAAAAGAACTTCTTCTTGGGCAAGTTGGTGCTGATATTTCCTAGGTGACCTTGTCTGTGGCGCGACATGCATTTTGTGAAAAGGGGACAGAAGAGAAGAGACAGTGAAGCGCCCAACTACCAACTGTTTAATGACAGCGTCAGAGCATACAGAAAGAAAGTTAACTTCCGCGCGTGCGCAGAGAGCCAAGGTATGACATGGAACTACATGGTCATGATAACATTTTTTCAAGAAAGCACATTTCTGCAGAATACAATGTCATGGATGTGTCACTAACACAATCAGACCCTTTCTTTTTAATAAAGTAAGCTTCCAACAAGTCCCTCGAAGTTTTGTCGCCACTTTTGCCCAGAATCGACACTTGCTTAAATTGTGGCTCACAATGACAGGCCTTAATGCGCAGGAAGATGCGCATTGTCACACTTACCAATACTATTGGCCTCAGTCTGTCATTAATGCAAATTCCCGTTTGTCCAATGTAGGACCTACCGCAGTCTAGGGGTATCTCATAGACCCCCCCTTCAATACAGCTTCTGACAGGGTTGGTGTGCTGCTTCTGGCAGCCCCGCGGCCCATCGCGTGTGATGCGAGGGCATAATTGAGCCAACTTGTTGGGAGCTGAAAACACAAGGGGAATGCCATATCTGGTAGCCACCTTCTTGAGGTTATGGCTCAAACGGTGAACATATGGGACTACCTCTGGCTCGAAGGAAAGGGAGCGCGTTAAGCCAGAGGTAGTCCCATATGTTCACCGTTTGAGCCATAACCTCAAGAAGGCGGCTTGAGGTTATGGTATCCAGGCTCCTATATATCGGAAGTTCACTTTCCCAATATACAAGCTTGTATCAACTGAATGAACGGTGACATTATTGAGCACAGCAGGCGTTGCTGAAAACGACGATGAAACTACGAACCGTTATCTCCACGAGCCTGATTGGCTCGTGGAGCCATCAGGCTCGTGGAGCTAACGAGCGCTCGCTCGCCAAATTGCCAAGTGTGTGAGTGGCGCTGCACAAAAGAATCGTTATGTCCACAAGAATGAATGGCTGCTCTGCGCGAGCTCCACCGAAGCCAGCGACCGATCCTTGCAAAGCTTCTCGACCAGGTGAATAAACTGGTATCATCATTTTACGTAATAGAGGCTTCCGCGCATGTGAAATTGTGAAGCTAGTGTGGACACATCTTTAAGTTAGTGGTGCATGTAGTAAGCAGACAAACGAGACCAAACAAAGCGTTATTCTCAAATGAATATTTACTTTCATGCATACGACTTCATCGCCTCTTACACGGGTACACACCCGTGATATTAAGAGCGTCGAGAGTGACACCTCTATAGAAAAGGGGGATCGAATGATTCAGTTAATTGTCGACATATATGGGCATTGAACTGCATATATACATTTTTGAGAAGCTATTGCCTAGTAGAAGAAAAAAATATATAAATCTAACATTTTCTGCCTACGTCAACATAGTTTTCAAAAGTGTCGATTGACAACTACGGCTATTTTGTCTTTATCAGCACAGCTGGCATCGCTGAAAACGTCGATGAAACTACGAATCGTTATCTCCATGAGCCTGATTGGTAATTCAATGAAGTCTTTAACAATGCCGAAATATAAATATTATTTTTAGATATAAGAAAATCACTTGGGACTGTCGATTACGGCATTTTATTTATAAAATTGGCAATAATTTTATTTCAGGTCATTCATTCTGACTTTTTTAAGAGCTGCATCGGTAGCTCTAAAGAAACAGTACTTATCAATGAGCATGTCTCAAGTCACCCTGACTTTAATAATATATATGACCGCAAGGATCGGTACTTGGGTCAATATTATTAAAGACGATAGTCTTTAGGAGGCTACCTAAGCGCGAAAAACTTTGTCTTGGGCATTTGTAATAGCCCAAAATCATCTTGGGCTGTTAAGGCTGTTGTTCTGTGTCTATAACAACGAAGTCTACGTTACTACAGTTGATTCGTTAACATGATAATAGTTGTATAAATGCGTTTAGCGTTTCGTGACTATGTTACCTTATTTTGCACGTCACCGTTGCACGTTACGGTGACGAGCAATTTTGTGCGTCACTGTTAAATAACAACATATGCCACCAAATTTCAAGTTTGCAATAATAGGGGGACTACAATGAAAAATTCGTGTGCGAAGTAATTTTTTTCTGGATTAAGTACAGCGTTTGAAAAAAGAATGTACTAGGAAAGTGTTTACAAATGTCATTATTGGCAACGTTTCCTAATACCTAGAAAGAACGCTCTGTTACACAGACCTTACTTTTAACAGAAATTACGGCAATCTTATGTACAATGCAATTTGAACATTACTGGCATATATAGGAGCTCTATAAATAGTTAATGGTCCGTATTTTTTATGCTATTTCCATGAGTCATACGACTGTTTCCAACGGCCCTCGGTGTTGTAAAGGAGATACCTTGTTTCTTTTTATTTTTATAAAAGTGAGCAAACCGGATGCTCTTCTGGTTGACCGCCCTGCCTTTCCTCTCCTTGCTCTCTCTCTCTCTCTCTCTCTCTCTATAAAAGTGAGATGTGAGCAATTGATAATGTGCAGGGAAAGTTCGAAGTGGGTGAGTTCCGGAGCGTTATGAGTTTTTTACGAGTGCGCAGAATTTCGCTAATTTTCCTGGCAGAAGAACAAATGTCACCAAGATCAAATTTAGCGGGAATTGGGGAAAGGCTAGGGCAAATGTTTGTGCGAAGTCAAATGCGTGTGAAATAAATACATCCTTTGATCAAAGTTTTAGCGTGTCCTTGAAAGTCTCACACTGCCGCTATCAACTATGTTTCCCAACAACCTGAAATACTGTTTTAGACCTAGTTTATGTTTGCTGGAAATGGAGGTCAAGTTCAGTACAATGTGTGGCGGAACTGTAACTTTCCAGAACCGAATAAAAGCGTTGTAAATAATTACAGAACTTTCCTTTCTTGCTCATTTTTCCATTACACGGCGTTTATAGTAGGTTTCTACAGCGGCGACGAGGAACTACATAAGTCACATTGCTTAAATTTGTTTAGGTGTTGTGGTAGGTAATAGAAAATGTGTGAACGAAGTTAAAAGTGTGTGAACAAATTAGAGGCCTTAGCAGTAAAGTGCGTATGCAGGCTATCCGGGGTCTCATAATTATGTTTTAAGAAGAACGCGGAATTTAGCGTGCTGCTCCAAGGAACTGTAAACGGCAACAAGATGACATGCAATAAAAATGGGGTACATTAAGGCCAACATTCTCGCAAAGCAAATTGTGCGTGGATGAATTACTGCAATTGTGAAATTTGATTGCCAAGAGCCCGGGCGGGATTTATGCTTGAAGGCTTAAAAAGTACCAGTCATAAATAGAAGGGGAACATTTTAAAGTGTGTGATTTATTTAGAGGCAACTGGCAGTTTTTATTACAACTGCTTGAAAGAACTAGGTTAGTTGGAAATTGTGTTTTGATTCTGCAGGGACACACAGGTCAGCAGTGATCTTGTTATTTTGCCAATCGCGAGTAATAGGTACATTTTTGACGGTTACGTCCTGCTCTTCACCCGCCATCAATCTATGGCGCGTTTTTCATCCAACGTTTTCGCTTAAGAACGCGAGACTAGTCACACTGAGCGATAAATTTTGTATGAATACTTCGATGAAGTGGAGTAGTTTAAAAATTGGAAACGAATTTGCCTTAGAATACCACTGTCATTTATTTTATAAATGTAGGCTATCAATAACAAAAATTTGTTGGATGTGCGTCAATATAACGCTTGCTGGTTTTAATTTCTTACGGGCTGCGTGTTCACCAAGTACTCTAAAACAGTTGCCTAAATGGCATTTGCAAAATTTGTTTGGTGATTTATTGTTATTGATGAAGGTTTGCTACTGAAAGCCCTGCATATAGATATGAGAGCACGCTAATTGAACCACAGTAGGCTGGCTAAAATAAACCTGACGCCTTCATTGTGCCGCGGTTCCTTGAAATACGTAAATGGGCTTAAAAAAATCTAGAACTGACCGACGAGGTAGCGCATATCCCATCTACCTCGTCTCTCTATTCTTTATGTCTTCCTTAACGTAATTAGGCATTTCTAATACCGTATATTCTAATCATTCAGCTTTCACGCCGTCACGCCGTCAGGAAGAGTAAAATTTATGTCCTGTGCTCGCTTCCACTGGGCTTGAAAACAAAGGCATGAAGAGGAGCAGCCGCCGCTGTCCGTTTGAACGTGGTTTGTGAGAAACCGACAAGGTGTCATCACTGTAAACGGATTAGGTTCAGCTTTCGAAAACAGGCAAATGACGTCGAAGTGTGGGGGACGCCTTAAGTGGCGACACGTGCTGAAAAATAGTATGCTTTCATGGCTTCCTTTGTGCTTTCCGTGTCTTCCCACATCAAAGGAAATTCCGGTACATCCCATTTCTGCAACATCTATCTTCCTCCCTCACGCGCCCTCTCATCTGATCTCCCCTTAATACAAAACAAAAAAGGACAAAAATACAGTTTACGCTTGCTTTTAAATGTTCGGTGGAGCGCTGCAAGCTGTCTGGCTCCTTGAAGGCTCAGCAAAGCACATGTTTAGAGAAGTGCTGCTGAAGCATTCTGAAGCAACCGCTTCCCGTATGGCCGCGCCCTGGTTCAACCGAAGCTGTGATGTGCGACTGCTTTATTGCGCGACCAAATTGGTAGCGCCAACTACCTTGCAACACACAGTTCGCTGGAACTGGCTTGCTGTTGCGGCTGATGAAGAACGCATAGAAGCATCAACGTCTTTTTCGCTCAAACAAGGTGGGCAGCTAGTTCTTTCGACAATTTGGGCCGGTTTCTTATTTGCAGTGGTTTTCATTCGGATGTAAATTTTATTTGCGACTGCTGCAAGTCGTGACTCACTCTAGCCCTGTTTAGAAAGGCTTAATTGACAAACTATCGTGAAACATTAAAGCACATTTCTGTTAAACATTAGACATCTATGAGACTGCTCAATCAAATACATATCAAATGTGTTTTGGGCACTATGTCACTAATGAAAAAGCTAAGTAATAAATGTTTTGTAATTATTCGTTTGAAGATCACGTTATTAGCGGCAATGTATGTCCACCTCCCCTAGGACCTGCTCTGCGATAATGGCAGGTTCACTGCGCACATTCCTTTTTGTAATAAAATATCTGTATCGTTTAAAAACAAAAACACCCTGCGTACATGCTTATAGCTGTGTTCTACATAGGTACTTCACAATCCTTAGCGTAAAAAAAGACGAATTTAATGTGAGCTATGACTAAGTGTTATACATTCACCCATGTCTATGTTTATTTCATGTAGTCTATAGTATAACGGCGAAGACATTCGTACTCCGTCGAAGAATTGTTAACACATTATTAACTTGGGGTGATCATGAAGACAGTACAACCTGCCACAGTTTTTACGTAGCGTAAGCAGCTAAGAGGAAAGTATTGAGTGAATGTGGGCGTCAAAGACATCAGTACGGTTGTTCTAGACACATTCGCTAGAGATTACGGCATGGAGGACACTGCAGATTATCTTGGTGGAGGGCGGACAGTCGAACATTCATATATTCAGGCCGCTGTAATGCTCGCCTGATGGCGTATGCGTATCACAAGGGTGTGTAGAGATACGAATAGGCTAAAGGGGGTCCCAACTATCCATAGTTTTTAGCGAAATTTTTATTAGAGGTGGAAAATGCATCTCTAGAGAGGAATCAGCCTTCGTTTTGCGAAACTTAGCCCGTTTTTCTCGCAATTTCTTTATAGCACTAAAGGTGTAAAAATTATTTCTGACAAATGTTCAAAAAGGTTTCTCGCAAAGAAAAAAAAGTATGCAACAACACCACGTATTTGTTTCGTTATAAAACCCCCAAAATGCCAAAACCCCAAAATTCCGAAAATGGGAAGATTGTAGAGACGTTTTCAAAAGACTACCATCGCCGATTTTTACGAAAATGTTTCATAATACCAACCCAGGTGTTAAATGTTGTACTGCGAAGACATATAGCGTTGTTTTCGTATAAATGAGAAAATTAAGCTTATATTAAAACCCATGTGTGGTCATCCCAATGATGATTTGCTCTAAAATTAAAATAAAAATTGCACTGATATTTAATTATGAACTCGGCCTTTTTGTTGTAGTATAATAGAGTGACCAAGAATGCGCCTGTTTTGCCTCTTTCGAGTCATGAAATGAGTTGAGCTTGAGTTTTCAGGGCTGCTGCATCTATCTGCATTTGTATACTACGGTACGTTGAGGTAGCAAGTATGCGTGAGCGCGTGCAGAACGTTTTCACAGCTGAGCTGTTTAAGCTGTTGGTTAGGCCGCGTAGTGCGAACAAAATACTACGCCTGGCGATGACGTCACCGCGCGTTCCCTAGGAACGCCTCGCACAACTTGTGCGAGACGTTGCTAGGCGACGCACGTGACGTCATCGCGCGGCGAGGTTACCACCCTCTTCCAGGCTACCGTCGCCACAGCGCGAGGCCCGGCCAACGTATCCGGCGTTCGTCAATGTGCCCTGGATACAGCCGGCGTCGAGATGCCAATGCTGCATTTCGCGCCAGCCTCGTCACGCAGAATGGACCGCACCTGCGTCTCGTCGAGCAGGAAAGCGCTTTAGCTGGTGTGGCGTCCCTGTGCCGAGCGCGCTTGCGCGCCAACGCTACGTCGGACTATAAAGTAGCCTGTACAAGGCTGCGCGCCTACCCCGAGTTATAGTGCCTAGAATATACTCTAGGCACTATACCCGAGTATCGTCCCGATACCCGGGGTCTGGCTAGGTTTGGCTAAGATCCAGCCAAGCCAAACCAAGTTAAGCAAAAAAAGGAAAGTTACAGCTATAAGGAAGTGCCACCAGCTTCGCTCTTTACCTAGTCTTCGCACCACTTAGTGTGAAGCTGCGCCTAATTTTTTTTTCTAGGACTAGGCTGGGGAACCTATTGCTTGCATTAATCACTAATTAGATATGATATCTCGAATGCTCCCCATGTTAGTGAACGATGCACCAGTCTAGTAGGAACTAAAGTGCGACGACGCTACTCCAGTGGATTTCTCAGAATATAATCATAGAAGCGGAAATTTCAGGTGCAATAACTACAGAAAAAAAGCACGAGAGAAAATATTGCGAACAAATTCACAAAACCTATATTGCGAGGAGTCCCGTTAGACGAGAGACGTTATTCATTGATGATATTCGAACACTTAACCACCATTTAATATTACTGGACAGCGAAAGCTATCATGCTGCTCTGTGCGAGCAAGAGCCGAAATATTTATACTCCCCGACTGCATGCATACCCATCTCATGCCAAAGCCAACTAGCTCGTTGAGATGCTAGGCAGGTGCGTCACATGCCAGTTACTCATATTCTTTCTTTTCGGTTTTTTTTTTTTGCTTTTTTTGGACAGCTCGCGCTTTTAGGCCCTGTGTTACACTGCATCAGCTCTGGGATTGGCCCAAGTTCGCTAGCACTTCCCTTGTTGCAACTGACGCTACGAAAAAACGGTGCGACTCTGTACCGCCTTGATGATCGGCCCAAGTCGAACCGGTTTTAGTTTCATCGCCAGATTGCAAATATCATTGCGTTTTAGCATACATCCCATTAAATATATTAATATAAAATCTTTATTGCTCTCTTTTCCAGAGAATACAAAATGAGAGCGGACGTAAGGGCCGCATGCAGCGGCTTGAGAGAACCCCAATGCGCCCCACATGACAGTAGGGCGATAATACAGCTTAGTTATGAAAAACGCAGAGAAATACTGAAAACATTGGAATACATTCTGAATTTGCGAGCGTACAAGGGAAAAATACTTACAGTAGGGATCAGTAAGAAAATATGCGTACGATATTGAGAACAGCCTTAGTGCGTTGGTTAACGTTGTGTGATTTAACAAACAATAACGCAACATGCAAAAAAGACGGAATGAAACACCATCGATTAGTGCAGGAGCGGCAAAACACAAATTAACTGATTTTTGTATATTTCTTCCAGTGAGATGTTATTCCGTTCAAGTGTGTTACGGTAACAGGGAAGTTTATAGGCGCTTGATTGAAATCGGTACACAGTCCGACAGAACGGTGTAGACCAAGCCGTGCAACGGCGTACATTGTACATGGGCACATGGCTTTGCAGGTTGAATAGTGTCAATACATCTGCGTTGTTTTTTTTCTAATAGCATTCTTGTACATAAGAATTAACCTGAAGGCATAAAGATTAGGCACTTGAATGATGTTAAATTCGGAATAATAGTTTTCAGCGCGGGCTTACCATGGTATGTTAGCAATCAACCTTATCGCACGTTTCTGAGTAACAATAACGTTCGATAAATTATGATTCGTACTTGTGCCCCAGAGAGTGTGGCAATAGTTAAGTATTGGAATTAAGAATGCGTTGTAGATTAACATTTTAATTCTTTTTGATATGTAGCACATGCCGTTGACGACTTAGCACCCCATTCATTTTGTTCATTTTTGATCGTATGTTATTAATTTGGGCATCCCACTTAAGCGATTCCGAGAAGGTTACTCCCGGACATTTGATACTATGCACGGTTTCAATATAATTGTCCCCAAAACTAAGCATAATTTCTTTTACAACTGTGTATTTCGCTCGAAATACCATGGCTTTAGTTTTGCTTGTGTTCTCCTTTAGGTAATTTTCCTGCTACCACTGATAATTGTATTGCAAAAACTCATTACCTGTAGAAGATAAGCCAATTTCTCTTCAACCCGCGATGAGCACCATAAGGTCATCAGCGTAGGCAGTAAGGTTCACCAGTAGCTTAGTGCAAAATATATCATTTAGGTAAACTAAAAACAACAAAGAGCCTAAGCTGCTGCCTTGTGGTCCGCCCGATTTTATGTATTGGCCATCAGACAGAGCATAACTGTGTGCTACAATTTGTTTACGATATTGTAGGTATGGCTATATCAAGGAATTAGGAATCCCCCTTATACCATAGTGGCTTAGTTTATTTACTGAACAAGTCATGATTGACTTAAATCGAAGGCTTTGGAAAAGGCACTATAAATTCCGAGGACAAGGAGCTTGTCTTACCGGTCGAATAGAAATTGGCCTATAATTTGACAATTCAGAGGTATCGCCTCCTTTGTGTATCACAAAAACTTTCGCATCTGCATCTGCTTAGCAAATACTCCACTACTGAGACAAAGGTTGAATATGTATGTTAACAACGGGGCTAACAAATCAATTACATATTTTAGAGGTTTTATTTGAAAACCAGTAATATCTAAAGCCCTACTGTTTTTAAGATTTCTGAATACAGAAATTATTTCATTTTCGGTTGTACGGGACATGAACATCGACATCGAGACTCCTGGTGCTTGGTGAATTTACGTGTTTGTCGAATGAATAGAAGAGCAGAGTGCATTTGTGTTATTCACAAAGAAATCTAAAGGCATTCGAGAGATCGTTCCCTGTCACCACAGCACCATCGCTCATAATGCAGTTTGGACCACTGTTGTAGTGACGTCCAAGTAGTTTACCTACAAGATGCCATCGATGCTGAGGGTTCGTGCTAGAATTATCTCAAAACGAATAGCTGAGGTATTCGTACTTGGCTTGACGTAGTTCTTTGTTCAAGTTATTGAAATATTTTTTATATTGAGACAATTTCACCGGATCCTTGCATTTAACAAATTGTGCATATAGTTTCGTTCTTTTTTCAGTGTATTTCAATAAGGCGTTCCTAATCCACGGTTTCCTCGAGTTTCGTTTGCGACAGCATTTTAAAAGAATGCAGTTTTGATATATGTGTTTTAACTCAGTCATTAGTGCATCCTATGCAACATCTGCATCAGACAGTGAGAATATATGGGCGAAGTCGGCTGTACATATTTCATTACGAAAGGTGTCGAGGGCTTTTGAATCAATGCAGCGATAGTAAGGACGCCGCTGATTTAGATGCATGTTTAGGGTTGGTATTAGCATAAAAACAAATACTGAAAATCATCACTGATGTCAGGTATTAAATTTCCGGAAGTTACAGTGCTTTTATCATTGTTAGTGATAATTAAATCTAAAGTAGATGAAGCGGAACAAGTTACACTCGTTAGTAGAGTAATCTTACAGTCACAAAAACGTAAGAATCAAATAAAGAAGCAAATTCTGTCTGCTCTGGTGACGCGGTTCGCATATCAATATTAATATCACCGGAAAGATATAGCACATGCTAATTTATCGACACCTAATCAAAAAGGGCTTCTAACGATGAAAAAAAATCAAGTTTTCGTCTAGAAGGCGGTAGAGACAATACAATATATATTTTTGTCACTCTGAACGGTTAGCACTTCCCAGTCCGGAGTGAAAAACGTGAAATTTTGAAGAATTGTTGCAGGAAGCGAATTCACACTTTGCAGGGATACACCTCCACCTCTTCGAGTTTACCTGTTATTAGCAAAGTGAGTATAATTATCTAGTACAAAATATGCTGAATCATCGTGGTACCCGGTTTCAGTAAACATTATTACATGGAACGAAAAATTAAGGGAAGTAAACAGGTCATGTATTTCGTCAGCCTTGTTGCACACAGAACGACACTTCATTATGAAAAACAGCAACGCTATTCTCACAGTAAACGCTATCTAGATCCGCGATAGAAGAAAGTTCGAGGCAGCTCATGGGGGCATCCATGTATTTAGCTCATTTTATTCAAATCGGTCGAGCTAGTGATCCTTAGTCTGGCACTGTTTTCAGATTTTTGGGCATAAATGTTCCCATCACGCACCCAAACAAACTTCCAGTTTGTTTCACGTTTTTTGGCAATGGCCTGCGCAAGGAGGCGCTTCCTTTCAGGACACAGGTGCTCACTGACTTAAATGGGCACAGATTCAGAGAACCGAAGTTCACTAGCCGTTAGTCGCTTTCGTCTTCCTTTCTCCAGCACTGCATTTCGTTTCCTTCGGAGTGCAAACTGGACAATAATTTTCTTTCCAGTTTGGCTTCCTGGTACTGAAACCCGGTGGCACACGTCAGTATCAGACGGTGATATGGGTTCCCCAATACAGTCACCAAGCTTGATCACAATTTCCGTCAGTTTTTCATTAGCATTCACTGGTATTTCTTTTATTTCTATATTGACGTTTCACGAATACTGCTTGCAGTGCACGATTCGTGACACGTTCGATTTCGCTTGACTTTCTATCTGATCACAACGTTGCTTTAGTTTGTCATTTTCTCTGCGCAAGGGCTCATTTCTTATAGAACTGCTTTCAGATTGGTAACCATATCCTCAAATTTGTCATCAGTAAACTTGACATTGGCTTTTATTTCTCTGAGTTCATTTCGAATGTCTCATTCCAGAGAATCTTTCAAATTCTTGAGGTCGATCCTGGTTTCTCTGTAAGCGCTGATACGCAGATACGTGCCATTGCATTTCACATCGTTGCTGCCGACGTCACAATCTGCGTTTCTCTCGCTTACGCTCAGTCTGCTATCTAGGTAAAACTACAATAAATGACATGTCGATTGCTCGCGTGGAACGGCTGGGGTAGAAATCATGCCGTCAGCATCACGCGATCACCATCATCGTCTTCTTGCTGCTGCCATCACGCACGCTCGCATCAAACACATAGCTGTTCGTCTTAAAGAAACGCGATGATCAACCTGTTGACGCTTTGATTATTTTTTGCCGATGCTGAGTAGTCAGCTACCTGTAAAATTATTCTTATGACTTCTATTCTTATATTGCGCGCGATCTGCATAATTTTTTGTGTTAGCTATCTGGCAAGACGTAAGAAGCAGCCATGGTCAGGAAAGTATGGAAGTATTCTCAAGTAAAGTGTGGCTTTATTAATCTAATAATTATTTTTTAACCTACCCTCTACTGTATTTCTCTCTAACATATAAGCCGATACTAGAAGATACGATCCAAGTGTCCCAGGTCAAAATCACTTCTTTATTGTCTCAAGCTTTCATATCCTCAACGATACTTTGAACAGTCAAGTGTTCAATCTGTGAAACATCATCACTCTGATTATTAATTATTGTTAGGAGCACTCTGCAAGTACGCACCTGAATCTACTCCCGAAGAGCAACCCTACCGCGAATATATTCTTCTTCAAATTCAATGCATAGACAGGAAACGCCACAGGCTTCTCAGGGCTGCCCTAAATGAACCATATTTCCACAAATAATGTAAATCAATGATGGTGTGTCAGCCTCACAGCGCATGCTACTAGCGCTTTAATTTTGGCCCATGTTTGCTGCGTCTGGCTGACGCAATTTCCACTTGCAAAAGAACTGAGGTTATTTCTTAAAATTCGATTGCCGTGTTGTTTCTTTGGGTGTTCATTTTCATAAGCATAAATAAAACAAAATGTACGCTACCGTTTAATAGGCCTGAAAGATAAAATAGTTATTCGCCCTACAGAAGCATGGCGCTACAAGTGAAAGCTTGTCGATTTCCTCAAAACTCATCTGCGGAAATCTCGTCTGAGGCCGGACGCGTCGGCAACGCCTCGCGAACAGGTTGACTAGCACAGTTTCAAGAGAATATTTAAACATATGCCACGAACAAATTGGAATATTTTATTTGGATTTGACGCACAACCAGACACACATGCGATGAATACTCGACAAGACGAAAGCTGAGTCAATTGCATAATCCATGATAATTGCCCTACTAACATTTCTACAAGGTTATACGTACTTCAATAAACATATTTGTTGTGCGTGAGAGAGAGAGAGAGAGACAGAGAGACAAAACTTTATTTTGACGGTGCACGGAGAGAGGTGGATCCCCGTGGGGAAGTCATGACAGATGATCTCGACAATAAGTACCACGAAAAGGACGTTTCGCTTGTATTTAAAACCCAAATGCGGCACTTTCAGCCACATTCCTTTCAGGCGGAGCAAACATAAGGCGCGCTTAAAATTGCTTCCGTGGATTTTTCCACCCGATGTGGTTCTACAGGACGAGCATCCGCAGTTAGCCAAAAGGTGTGGGACTATGCCACCAAAATAACTACTAACCATTACCTGAATAATCTTAACTGATAGGCCCGACCTCCACATTAAAGGCGATGGCATAGGTGGCCTATCAGCATAGCATAGATATTTCCTATGCACTTTGCTTTCCTTGTGTATATTTCAATAGACGGTTTTATTGCTGCTGTGTTGTTGATCTACATTTTATTTCTTGCCAAGACAAATTTTGAGCATGCGGCATCGTATTGCCCTCTTAAACCTTGCTAAGGCGCCCCCTTGCGCGTTTGTGTTACTTAGGACCTCACCGATTTTCATGCTTGGCAAAAAACATTCCTTTTATAAATGGCTCTATAAGGCATGTTCTTTCACTACCAATATATTTTGATGATTCTCATACTTAGGGGACTGTAACATTGCAGCGACATGCGTGTTTGTACTTTTCTTTGTACTTCCCAAAGTGGTTGTCCTTGTAAAGCTATGGCATATTGGTTTTCATTTGATAAACTGAACATTATTCACGATAAAGAGACCAGTATTTGATACTAAGAGACCTAATAACAGACCAGTGCATATGTATCAATACATGGGCAATTTTGTAAAAAATAATAAATAGGGGCCACGTCGATAATCAGAAATATCCGTGGAACATGAAATAACAGTCCGGTTTCATATCGTTAGTTAAACGTTAAAAGAACGCTTGCGAAAAAAAGATAAGTTGCGGAAAAGTAATAAAAATAGGTGTTGAAGAAATTGTGCAGCGTAGACACACTTAACCGGGCCGGTTATAAAGAAGACATCGCAGGTTGTTGCGTAAAAGTTTAAACTACTACAGAACCAAACTGCCAAAAACAGTAAATGACACATGGCAAGCAAAAGAAACAACAGATGCGTACAGGATTTCTTTTGTCGTCTTTCGAATACCCTATAAATGCCAATATTGCAATAGAGTTGTGCGGCTGAGGAATGTGGCGGACAAGATCGATTCGAAGTGCTGCGAAATCATTTCGCATGATCAGAGGTAGAGGCAAACCAGAATTCGTAGAACTTGCCCACAAATGAATGTGAAACTGTAATGCCTTAAGGGTGTACGTTTTTAAAAATACAAGGTACGCCATGCAGAAAAAGTTCAAAATAGTTTGAACTTATAGTAAATTCTGCGTTGCGTAATTTGAAGGTGTATTAACCACAGAAAGCCAACAGACAACGAAGCCAAAGAAAGCATCGGGGAAATTAAGTGTAGTTGAAATTGGAATGTAGAAAAATAATGAAGAAAAGGGAAATGAAAGTGGACGAAAAGATAACTTGTCGCCGGCGGGAGCCGAACCCGCAACCAAGCATGCGAGGGTTTATTAGCCACGTGCCTGCTCTCCCAAGATCACGTGTATCGTGACGCCATCGGGCTAAAAAGGATGTTCCACATCCGCCCACCATGGTTCTGAGTGGCGCTGGTTAACACTCCTAGGGCTAGATATAGTAAACATAAATACCCAAGTTAGTGGACGAATTGATTGTCGTCGCTGTAGCACAATTGGTAGTGCAACGCACGCGTAATGCGGAGGTTGCGGGTTCGGCTCCCGCCGGCGACAAGTTATCTTTTCGTCCACTTTCATTTCCCTTTTCTTCATTATTTTCTACATTCCAATTTCAACTACACTTAATTTCCCCGATGCTTTCCTTGGCTTCGTTGTCTGTTGGCTTTCTGTGGTTATGACTAATAAAATCGAGCCCCTCGGTTCCCATTCTTCTTTTGAAGGTGTATTGTCACGTTGTTGTGACGGTGGCAAAACTGAGAGTCACTAACCTAACATTTTATTTAGTTAACTTGTGCCCCGGAAAACAAGTAACACAGGCACAGCGATGGTGGCGAGCACTAGTCGCTCAGTCCTGATTAACCTCCCTGCCTTTCATTTATCACTCTCTCTATCTTATTCAGTAGATATTTATGCATGACTCATCGGAAATTCCAGCGTAATCTCCGGCACTCGTGCAGGCTCGACCATTGTGCTCAAATATTTTGTTCACCAGGCAATCTAATTACACGAAGATTATTTCACTGTGGAATTGGCGGCAACATTTGAGATAGTTCCAATACCACAACAATAGCGGCAAGTCTTGCGCGAAGCGGTAACATTAAAGCAGTGATTATCCAGTGAAGGAATGGTTGCCAGAAAAACATAAACAAGGTGAACTCGTAAATGACAGCACGTCTTCTACACTGCTGTCGTATTTTCGAGGGCTTGTTTGCTCTGATAACCCCACAACCACAAGTAGCTAGAGATGTGTTGATTGCCGCATAGATATCGTACAGCGAGCTACAGAAAAAAAAATGTAAGAATATTTATGACGTTCATTTCTTGTACGGGTGGCAGATAATTGTGTTTTTTTAAGCGGCATCGGCGTACGTTATTTCGAGTCTTGCGGTCGATAGCAGGGAGCGTGCGACCGAGGGCATGGGCGGGGCTCAATCGATACGCCGAATCTCTGGTTGGCAAAGCTGGGCGTAGTTGCTGCCTTCCAACGAGAATTACTAAGTAGGAGAAAGACGAGCGCTATGACGAGTTGACCACCGCAATACTTTTGGTCTTGCTACCACTCCATAAGTAGTCGTCTACCGCATCTCAGATAACGGTGAACCATCGTTTCGGTCTCCCAAAAACTTGGAGGGCGCTTAAGCTTCGCTTTTAAGAAGTGGTACGCCAAAACATTCAAAGATCCTTGACTGCTTCTCACGCTTCCCGGCAACTGCAGCTTATATAACCGTAATGTTTACTGGGAAACGCTGGCGGCGAGGGCTATGCACCAAGGCGAACTGTCAGGTAAACGCGGCCTCATGCGTGGGAAGATCCCCGGAAGTAGTGCATACCCTCGACAAAATTACATCATTTTAAGATTTCTGTTATTGTTTCGCACTGTTAATATTTCAGTGTAAGAAGATCTAACAATAACGGCATGCACTATCGCTGTTTATTTCATGACATTTCTTTGTGGGCTGTCATTCTCAAAATGTCGAGGAATAGCTTTGTCAGGAATGTAAGACAAGCTATGAGCATCTTTAGTGATAGAATGGTGTGGCAATAGAAGCCGCATATACTGCTTGTCATATGGCAAGGCGGGGCACATACATATACCTCAATATATACACGGGATCGTTTTCTCTAACGAACAACGCCGACGACGCCGACACCAGATTTTCTGCGACATAGAGGCCTTAATTCTCTCGCGTTAAGAGGTCATAAGCGGCACACGTTTAGCCTGTTTTGATGTTACTCTTTGTCTTTACAAATCCTACACTTGAGGCGAAGTGGTTACAGCGATTGTGATAGAGCAGTGCACCTATTGACAGCACGGCTACATGGAAGGCAAGGGCATAAGTTAGAGCAAATTCGTCATGTTTCGCGATGTGTTGATAGGGGCTGAATAAGCAAGCAGATATTGAAATAGTTTCGTCATCATTCAGAACGATGTTCATTCCTGCCTGGCGCTTTTGGTCAAAATGGAGGCAACGATGACATGTTGTCCTCAAACTTCACAAATCATTGGAAATACTTTCTGTCACGGTGATATAAACTTACTGTTTTGTTTTATCTGAGTGCATGCTTTCGCTACTTTTGCCGTATTATAAGTGGCAGCACGAGAACGAAATAATGCGCTCCGATAAACAACGAAAAAAAAAGGCGGTAGGCTTTCTTCTTGTATTTTTTTTCTCGTTTTTGTAAAGCACGAATTGCAAGAAAGAAAAAGACAGTAGACCAGCGATTTCTTCGGCTATTAACTCATTTACACCATTTTCTCACTGTGACGGCCATCATCATGTTCTTCCTTGTCTGTTCTTTGCTGATGCGCCCACGCACTGTGGTGAAGCCCATGAGAAGCCACCGGTTTTAGTATTGTTGGTTCTGTGTGCGCATGTGTGGGTCTTCGCAACGAAGGATAGGGGTGAGAGGCTTTGGCGTAATTAGTATGTGTGAGTTTCAAGGATTCAAGGCCGTCAAGCATCTAAAATAACATTTGTTTATTATGTGTTCCGTCGCATTACAGCAATAAAATTGTTGAAATAACTAAGTTTTGACTTGATCTTCTTTGTGATGCACAGAGATTCCTTTTTCTCTGGTTTAGCATTCCACGTTGCGCAATTAAAAAAAAATGCTGGCTCTCCCGTTATCGTGAGTAGATGTAAGCATGAAATGGCTACCATATGGCGCCTTTTGCTACCGGTAGTGCCACCACGTTCCACTGCTTTCCTTCTTCCAACAGTGCAGCAGTGCTCAGCGACTGTGGCTACTTCTATAGTCGCGGATCGCTCACGACTCACGGACCGCTGGAGTTCAAAGAGCACAGGCAACCCTATCTCCGCGGCAAAAGATGTATGGTGCCCTCTATCTGGATAGGATAGGAATAAACTTTATTTGTCCAGCGGTTAAGGCTGTTGGTGCCCGGGGCTAGGCTGCCAGGGGTCCATCGCCGGAGAAAAATCTTTCGAGATCCTCGGCAATGGCCCTGGCCCGCTGGACGGCCCACTCCTGGTCCTCGGGTGCCTCGCTGAGGAGGGCAGCTTGCCATCTCTCAGCGAGGCGCCCCGCTTCAGAGGGTCCTGCTGTTATCTTCCCCCTTCCTCTTGGTCCTTCTTCTTCTTCAGGGCGTTGACATTCCCAAAGTATATGGGCCATATCAGCCCGTTCGTTCTCTCACCACGGGCAGCCGGGCGACGGGTGCAGCGCGGGCCACAGGCGGTGCAGGTGGTAGGGGTTGGTGAAAGTGTCCGTCTGCAACCGCCTCAGGCCGACTGCCTGGGACCTGTCTAGCCGCCCGTGGGGTTGTGGATATGTCATACATTCTTTCCTGTAGTGTGCAAGAACCTCTCCGTACGAGGCCGGAAACTCCTCGATATCACGGTCGGCGTCCCCGTGGCCCCCAGCTCCGTCCGCCGCGATTTGGGTTGTGTTGGTAATTCCTCCGCTGGGGTCCCGCACAACAACGGCGGCTGCCCCCTGGGTGATCGCTTCGCGGCGGGTAAGTTGCCTCGCGACGAGATGGGCACGCTCGTTGTGGTTGGGCGGGATGCTGGTGTGTTTTCGGCCGTTAGTATTGTTGTTGTTGCGGCTAGTTGTCTTGTTTAGTACCAAGCTCCCCGACGTGCGCGGGGAACCATTTGAGGGACTTGTTCGTAATCGTGCCGGACACGAAGTCCCCGGCTCTGGCGTTGAGCATGCGCGCCACATCCGCGGACACCCAACCTTTGGTGCAGTTCCGGATCGCTGATTTGGAGTCGCTTATAATCAGGCTATCCTCCGTACTTCCGTGGAGTACCGCGAGGGCTATGGCCATCTCCTCCGCTGCTTCGGCAGACGGCAGCCTAGCTGATGCCGTGACTCGGATCCTTCCCTTCGTATCTATGACCGCCATGGAGAAGGCGGGCTCCGCCGCCGTCGGCCGGCCGTGTCGTTGATGTTGCTGCTGTTGCTGCTGCCGTTTTTGTCATAGTAGTAGTAGTGATGGTGGTGTTGGCATCCCCGGTTCGTCTCGCACATTTCGTTGTAGTGGCGATGGTGGTCGTCGTCCCTCGTCGCCATCAACGTTACCGGCGGGCCGCGGGTACCTGGCTGCATCGACGAAGAGGACGCCTTCTCGTCTTCCGTGCTCCTCGAGGATTGCTACCGCCCTTCGTTTATGTCTTTGCACGTCATGTGCCGGGTGCATGTTCTTCGGCATGTTTTCCGTCTGTATGGCGTCCCTGACTCCCGGTAGCAGTGTTTCCTTCAGTCCCCGCGCCTCATGATATCGAATCCCGACCAGGTCGAGGATTTGTCTTCCGGTTTTGGTGCCCGACAGCCTCTCCAGCTGCGCTATTCTCTGCGCCTCGGCGACCTCCTTGAGCGTGTTGTGTACGCCCAGCTCGAGGAGCCTGTGAGTTGGCGTGCACTGGGGTACCCCCAGGGCGGTCTTGAACGCCCTGCGGATCGCCACGTTCAGCTTGTCGGTTTCGCTCCTGTTCCAGTCAGCATACGCGGCGACGTACGGTATATGGCTCAGCGCGTACGCCTGTATCAGCCTCGTCACGTTGTGTTCCTTCATTCCTCTCCTCTTGTTCGCGACCCACCGCACGAGGTGCGTGGCGGCGGCTACTTTCTTCTGCAGTCGGGAAACCAGCTCGCAGTTGGCACCGTTCTCTTCCAGCCACAGGCCGAGCACTCGCAACTTGGACACCGTCGGTACTCGGGTCCCCTCCCTCGTCGTGACGTGGATGCCCAAACGACGGGCGTCGAGCACGCCCTGCGGGAGGGGTCCTTTCTTGCGCGGTCTGTGGAGTAGGATCTCTGACTTGTCGGGTGAGCAGACGAGTCCCGTGTCTTCAAGGTGCCGCTCCACCTCCCGGACGGCCCGCTGCAGTCGGTCTTGCATTTCGCCAACGCTCGTGTTCTCCGTGGTCCACACTGTCACGTCATCTGCGTAGATGGTATGATTGACGCCCTCTATCGCGTCGAGACGCTCCGGCAGGCCGATCATGACGAGGTTAAAAAGCATGGGGGAGAGTACGGAGCCCTGCGGCGTTCCCGCACCGCCCATTCGGACCGTTCGCGGCGTGGCCCCATCGATCTTGACCGTCGCCTCGCGTTCATTCAGGAAGCTCCAGACATATCGGTGAAACCTCGCCCCAAGATCGAGTCGGCTGATCTTGTCCAATATGGCCATGTGCTTCACAGTGTCGAAGGCGCTCTTGAGGTCTAGCCCGAGCAAGGCGCGCACGTGAGTGCTCGGAGCGTTCACTACCTGTTCTTTGATCTGCAGCATGGCGTCCTGCGTGGAAAGTCCCTTCCGGAAACCGATGATGTGGGTGCCGAAGGCATCCTGCTTCTCGAGGAGCGTCGTCACCCTGTTGAGGCAGGCATGCTCCATCACTTTCCCCACGCAGGAGGTGAGGAGATTGGCCTCATGTTTCGGACCTCTAGCGGTTTGCCCGGCTTCGGTATGAGTATAACGTCCGCGGACTTCCACTCTTGCGGAATTCGGCCCTCCTTCCAGCACGAGTTGATGTACTCGCAGAGCTTCTCGATGGCGCCGTCGTTCAGGTTCCTCAGGATTTTGTTGGTGATCCTGTCAGGACCGGGCGCCGATTTGGTCTTCAATAGCTGGAGGACCGCTCTAATTTGCTGCACGGAAAAGTCAGCGTCAAGCTCCTCGTTGGGAGCCCCGCGGTACTCGGGGTGACTCTTCCCTTCCGGTCGAGCGAGGTGCGTTTGTACAATCTCCTCCGCGAAGGCTTCCGGCCTTTGAACTTCGCTATTGGAAATTACAACTAAAGCTTCAGCGTACTAGAAGTTACAGCTTGAGTGATATTGTGAACAAACATTCGAATGAAATTGGAAGAAATATTTTTTGTAACCTGTTTGGGAAGTAACTAGCGTATATAATGTGATCCTGTGCAAGTGGTTGGGGGCCAGAGACCCCTTTTTCTTAGCTTTTGACTGGTTGCCCGGATGATCTCGTTTTGTTCTCGCCACGTTGTGCGGATGTTCTCGTTTGAGTGCCCGGATGACGGCTCCGGCTTTTAGCTCAAGTTCACTTGAAGGCCGTGACAACGCGAGCTAAAAGCATTTCATGCTTAAAAATTAAGCAAGTCTAAGGGTGTTTATTTGGGAGATCTTAAGCAGCGCAGCGTCAACGGTCAGCGCAGTAACAGCTTCCCAGCCCAAGAGCCGTTGCTGAGCGAGAGCGCTTGACGCATATGGGAAGGCTAGCATGATGGGTGGCATCGGTGCCAGTTCGGAGGAAGACGATAAACTCGCGATTAGTGGTACCAGCGCGTCTCTGTGACCATGTGACTTTTTACTCACAGAAGCATAGACAGATGCTTTTTTTTTCAAGGTTGTTTGAAGGTAATTTTGCGATGACCCATCTAAGGCTTTCGCATTAATACATACGCACTGAATTTAGCCCTTTCATGCTCCACTTTTCTGAGCAGGCCCAACTTATTTATTTCAATCCCACGTTACCTACACAGTTGCTCGGTGAAACCATTTTATTCATATGTTTTTGGCCTAGCGGATCCAGTAGTAATTATTTGAAGATATTCGATCCAGATCCCCTTAATATAGAACGTTTGATTTCGTTCTTCTTGCTATCTAGCCCTTGCGCCAATAAAAAAACATATTATTATTATTATTATTATTATTATTATTATTATTATTATTATTATTATTATTATTATTATTATTCGTTCTTTTTTTGCTATCGGATTGAGGTTACCTTATGGCCCGTGTAATATGCTTTGAGGAAACGTGCAGAACACATGTATTTTCAGTTTCTTTTTTCAACTTTATCCGCCTATCTGGCTGGAGTGTCGGCAGTGGGCCATTAGAGATGACGTTTATACTTAAAATTTTTTACATTACTTTTTTACTGTGGGTTTAAAAAATTACGACAGAACTCACCTCTTGATGACTGTGGATGGTCACGCGATTAGCATTCGAGCGCTTTAGCGAGACATCATATGTCTGAATTCATTATTAACATCTGTAGTACCATTCCGAGACTTCCGTTGATTTCGTATCGGCCCACTTAGCTGTGACACTTGCTTTCCAAGGCCTCTCACGCGCATGGCGGCATGACTATGATGGCATGACGCCGACGCAGTGACGATGACGGAATGACGAAGCAGGAATGACGCCGAAGAAGCGATGAAAGTAGTACAACAAAGATAGCGTCACAACAAAGACAACAATTTGACGCGTCAAGACGATGGCATTACGATGGTATGACGAAACAGAACGACGAAGTTCGAATGAATACATGACACGACTACAGAGGCATGCATGATAGAGGCTGTCTGAAGACGACGCTGAATACGAGGCTGTCTGAAGACGAGGCAACGCTAGCATGACAACGGTGGCTTATTTACGATTCAAGACAGCATGATTACGATAAAAATACAAAGTACTGATGTCGATGGCGCGACGAAGGCAGTATGACGATGACGGCTTGCCAACGATGCCATGCCTTTACTGAATTGATGACGAAGGTAAAGCGAAGGCGTCACGACGACGGCCCGACGAGAATGGTGATTTGATGGCGATTGTGTATTGACGATGCCGTGACGTTGGCGCATGACGAGTATCGGATGACGAAGTAAGAATGACGACAATCATTTATATGCGCCGGCATCACCGCGACGGTATCACAACGACTGCATGGCGACGACTGTACGACGTCGACGGAAGGACGACGATGAGATGACAGTGGTGTGAGAGCGATAGGATGAAGCCGAGTGTATGACCACACTGATGTCACCACCACGGTGTGAAAAAGACAATGTGATGACGATGCCGTGACGGCGACGGCACGACGACAGTCGGATAACGAAGCTGGAGTGGTGACGGTAGAACGAGCCTAACGCCATCACGACGTGGGTGTGGCACCGAATGCACGATGACTGCGTGATGACGAAGACGTGACGACGACGGCATGACTAGAGTTGTATGAAAGGCTGGAATGACGACGATGCAACGACCCCGATGACATCACGACCATGAGCACATGCTCAGTGGCCCAATCTACTGCACAACTTCGGCAACTGGGTCGACGTAAAAGGCGTGACGACGATGGCATGACGAGAGTCACATCATGAAGTTAGGAGTGACAAAATGGAACGACCGCGAAGGCATCACGACCACCAGCACATACATACCTAGTTGCCCAAGCTGGTAGAAAACTTGGGCCCCTTGATCGGCGTTAGAGGATAGATAGATTACATAGATAGACAGACAGTGACAAACAAACATATATATATATATATATATATATATATATATATATATATATATAGATAGATAGATAGATAGATAGATAGATAGGCTCAGAACGCCTGAAGAAGGGCTGTAATGCTAATTGCATTAGTAAACGTATCAGGCGCAAGTCATGATTCTGTGTTTGACTTTTGCATTTCACGAGCGATGGGTAGCTGTGTCGTCTTTGCACCGTCTTTGTTTCGAAAGACTGCGTCGATGTTTCCGCCGGCTCATTGTCTTTCTTTTCAGTTTTCGGAGTGGCGGGGTGAAATATAAGACATGACATTGTGATGACGCGATGATGCGGTGTGCTGTAACAGCGGTGTTCACTTGCACCAGTTGGCCCTGGCAAACACGAACGCAGCTTCGATGAGCGTTGCCAGGGTCAGCAGGAGCAAGTGAACGCCGCTGCTACAGCCCACCTCATCATCAGATGTCCTCACCTTGTCATATCTTATATTTCACCCCAGCACCACCCCCATAACCATGCATGTAAGCGTGTTTTCTAACAGTACTAAGCAAGTTGAGTTGGCGCCACGTACATTTACTTCTTGTTCCTTTATGTTCGTTCATTTAGTCCTTCCGTCAGTGTAATACTACGCGAAACACAATGATGAACTCTCAAATAAATGCACAGACGCTACCGTCATCAGAGTGAGTGTAGAGTACAAAAGCTTGCACTAAATGCATACCGCTATTGCTGGCCGCCGTGGCTAGCGCAGCTGATTCGCAGGTGCATAAAGCGCCTTACGCTGGCAAAAGCAGGTTTGAAAAACACTATTATTTTCTACAACACATTGTTTTCTTCACGAAGCATGTTTTAATCCATTAGGTTCACCATTACCATTAGGTTCACCATAAAACCATTAGGTTCACTAAATAAAAATTGGAGGACGCTTAAGCTGCGCTTAAAGGGCCCCTAAACCACCTCAGATATTTTTTGAACATTGCAAGTAAACAGGCGCATCGAGTTCAGAAGGCCGTCAAGATCAACGATGCCAAACGCTGCAGCGCTACGCGCCGCGGGCGCGCCACAAAACTGAAAATACAATGCCGTCCTCTTCCCCTTGCCTTTCCGGTAACCCCAGCGCTCGTCATGATGTCAGCAGGGGGAATCTTGTGATGTCAACGGTGGAAACGATGTCCATTGGTCGAACAAGAACCTACGACTTCCGGTTTGTCTGCTAGCAGGTACGCGCGCTCCCTGCTCGTCCTCGCCGTGTTGCTCGCTTGTGCGCGCTTGCGCATCGGTAATTACAGCCCGCAACGCAAGTGCGAAGTCGCTCGTGTTCCAAAACAGTCATGCTTAGCGGTCTCATTTGCTGCGCGAACAGAGTGCGACAGTGTTGGCCTTTCCAGACGTGCGCGCAACACGCTTCGCATAACACGCGCCGGCACCGCAGCAACAGCGAATAGCCGAGAAGCGCCGAGTTCACGTCCACGTTACCGGCACGCTATTATCGCCGCACGCCGTTTGCCATTCGCGGGCCGCCGTTCGACAGGGGTTTTGCTCGCGAGCGACGAGATTTCCTTGCCGTACGTAGAGAGGATGAGACCGGGACTCATTTGTGCGGCAGCCTCACCGCCGCTGATCGCTCGACGGCGCCGATATCGCCGCTAGGCCTTTTCCGGTTCCCTTCAAAGCTAAAGGGGACGGCGCTTAGAAATGAATTACCGACGCTCACAAGCCGCAATATTTTATTATCGTTGTTATCGCTCTTCGCAATAATTGTACACAAAGAAGAAAAATACGCTGATATTAGCGGCGCCGTCGGCTACGATGCGAGCACAGCCGAGGCGGTCGTCTCCCGTCGGTAGCCGTGCACTCAGCTGCAGCCGATGTTTTCGTTGCCGGTGGCAGAAGCGCGCAGCTTCGCGGTCGTCGATTGGCCCGTTGAGCGTGCAGTGGGCGGGGCGCCGGCCTAACTATCGTCTGCTTTGGACACCTCTCGCACGGCAGACTGGAGGCTGTATCGTCGTGACGTCGTCCGCATATGTGCCTCTAGCATGGCTAGCGTGGACGTGCCTTAACCGGAAATAGGCAGTGTTTTGAGAAACGCCGTTGGCGATGACGTATGTCACGTGACATTTGGAGCAGCAATCGGCGAGGAGGAGAGACCAGCCGTAGCGAAGGAAAGAGCGAAACGAGCGAGGGCCGTTTTTCGATCATCAAACGCGTGTAACTCCGCTATTACGGCACTACTTCGAAAAATTCTCGCGGCTACGTGTTCGTTGTAGACTCGTGCACAACTGCAACACCACAACTAAATTTCGACCTCTGGGTGGTTTAGGGGCCCTTTAAGAGTGGAACGTGATAACATTATTGGACCCCGTTCGCATCGCATTTTTATTTATGAGAAGGCTTCACTGCAAAGCATACGTGGGAAAGCCAGCTTACAAAGACCAAGCTTACATTGATCTTCTTAAAGTCGGCTTCACACTTAAACACAAATGCATGGCTGGAAAGACATTTTACAGGGGCAATACAGGCCGTCTTACATCAAAATGTGAAGACCTTAGGATATATTTTATTACTTTATAAATTGTTTGCTGTTGCCCCGAGGTGCGCGCGTAACCAAAAGAAATGTTGCATGAGTTCAGTGTTGCCAGGTCCGACGAGGCGGCGTATCCAAAAGCTAGAGAAGTTGTAGCCCAAATGTAGCCAAACAGAAAAAAATTGCAAAATATTCGTAGCCAAATATAGCCATTTTTATTTGAAATTTTATTTGTCTATAAGTTTTCACATTTGACTACGGCAATCCTTTTTTGCACAATCCGTCGGAACAAAATGTCCGTGCCGCAGTGATGGTCGGCCCTTTACGTAAACAACAGCGACATCATGCTTGCACAGAACACTTTTTGGTTGACCCCTTAAGCTCTTAAGTTCCAGCGAATCGCTGCAGAGGGAGAAATCAATCCTTTTGTTTTATGACGGATAGTACTAAATTATTATTTTTAGTTATTTACAGTAATATTAACTACCAACTCTGCTTTTTAGCTGTCTTGAACACAAAATAATGTTCAGCGCCATCGATCTCTGACGTTATCTCTGCCTACGGGGTAGAAGTTCAGCTGTCCTGCGATCAGCGACGGCGACGTGCTCAGGGCTTTTTTTTTATGAGCTAAAACAAGTCTTTCGCGCTATAATATCTCGCGTTATTTGTCCTATCGTCCTATCTTGTCTTCTTGTTCTTTTTTGTTTTTGTTTTTCAATTAGCTTGGACCGGATTAGCTGGGACACACACTACCTATATAGTGTAAATTTACTTCAACCTGGCCGCCATCTTAGGTCTCTAGCACGCCAAGAACACGGGTTAAGAAAAGGGACAGGCAACAGATGCCACTCACTGTCTGAATCGGTGTAAGCAGAGCTTTAAAAGATTACTGCGCAAACCGGCACACTAGTTTAAGAAGTGCGCAGTCGTTTTCGGCGACGAGCACGTCCCGAACTAACTCGCTCGAAATGGTAAAAATCGCGACGGCGCGAAACGAGCAATGGTAAACAACAAATTGATAACAGTAGTAAGGCTGTGAAAACCGCTTACTGTCAATAAGCAAACCATGTTAATGTGCTAATAAAGTTTTAGAATAGGGGCCCCCAAAGACCTTTGCGGGTGTTAGTTGGGGCATGCAGGAATGAAGAGTTTTGGCATAGGCGTTTTGCGTTTGCCGATAGCGTGTTGCGTTTGCAGCGGCACTGCGGCGTCAAAGAAAAGCTGTTATAAGTATAAAATAAAATATACCATTTTGTGATAAAATTGTAATTTAGACTTTCGTGTTTTCGCCTTTATTTAAAATTTCGAACTTATTCTATTCGCAGCATGCAACTTGTTGCGCTTAATTTTTACGCACCTTCACCGAGCCAAGTCAATCCGTGATATGCCTACGAGCCATGAAATCAACAATTGAATTCGGAATCAGTGGCGTATAATGAATCAATCTTCATTATACATGTTAGTTGAGAGAAAGCGATAACCGCAACCACTTCTTCTAGCTTACGAACTTCACGCATTACCACGAATAAGATTCAGAATCAAAATTTTATTATTATTAAAGGTTGGGACATATTACAAGTATTTAGTATACAGAAGGAGGTCCCATAGTCAAAGACTGTATCGGGACCTCCTGTACAGGAGCAATTATGATAGTTAACATCTCAAAGCAACAGTAGCAAATAATAAAGTAGTACACAAGCAAAAAGAAAGGAGGGTTAACAGAAGAAAATACTCAGTAAATTGTAAAGAATAACAATGTTTAGCATATCTCATGGGAACAAGAACAGTTGAAAAAAAATTAAAAAATTAAAAATTAATAACCGTTTTATTTGCTTTGTTACAAGAATAAAGAAATAAAAAGAACGGATGAAACAAAAAAAAGACATTAAATAAACGGGACACAATAAATCCTCTCCTTAGTCTTTCAACAATAAATGCTTTTTTAGTTCACCTTTAAATTCGTGTAAAGATCTTGAGTTTTTCATTATAAGTGGAAGAGTGTTCCATATTGATATGGAGGTGAATTCTACGGTCTGTTTACCGTAGTTAGTGCGGACTCTTGGTATAAGAAAATTGTTGTTCAAGGCGAATCTAGTGGTACTGTAAATCATCAGGTTAGATGGTGAAAATGTGATCAGTGGTAGCTCGTTCTTCAGAAATCTGTGGAAAAAAATACCTAGGTTGTATTTAGTGAGTTCAGAGATGATAAGAATGCTATTCTTATGTAGTAGAGATTTGGCATTGGAAAAACGTGAACTGCAAGTAGTTATTCTTATAGCTTGGTTGTGAACTATCCGGAGAGACGCAATATGAGTATTATAGGTGTTTCCCCAACATACTATACCATAAGTAATATGAGAGTAAACAAAAGAATGATAAAGTGAGAGTATGTGGTACGCGTGAAGTAAGGGCGTGTTTTAATTAAGATGCGCATACCGTAAGCTATTTTCTTTTTTATGTGAGCTATATGATTTAGATATCTCAGATTACAATCAAGTAGAATGCCCTAGATAGATGAACATGAGCTTGTAGGAAGACTACGGGGACCAAAAGTGATAGGCGGAATGGATGTTAAGGATCGCTGATGAGAAGAAAATACAACAAACTTAGTTTCAGTTGCATTATTAGATAACATGTTCACATTGCACCACCTTAGAATATTTTCTAAATCAGTGTTTAGTTTAGTAATGAGAGAGGAGATATCCTTATGAAAGGTGAATATGGTGGTATCATCAGCGTATAGAATACATTTTGTGAAAGAGAGACAATTAGGTAGATCATTAATATAAATCAAAAACAGCAGTGGCCCCAGGATAGAGCCCTGGGGCACACCAATGTCAGTAGTTCGCTGACGAGAATACACACTGGAAATAGAAACCACTTGAACTCTGTTATGTAAGTAGCTTTTTAATAGTAAAAGGGCAGGGCCGCAAATGCCAATTGCCTTGAGCTTAGCGAATAGGATATTATGATTTATGCTGTCAAATGCTTGTGTTAGATCGATAAAAACTGAGGCCGCAAGAAATCCTTTATCGATAATTTTTTTTAGTTGGTCAGTAAGATGGATGAGTGCCAGCTCTGTGGAATATCCAGGACGAAAACCAAACTGGCATGAAGAGAGGATATTAAACTTAGAGAGGTATTTCGTTAGCCGTATTTCAATTAGTTTCTCAATGACATTCCCAAAGAATGGTAGAATACAAATTGGTCTGTAGTTATGTAGTAATGAGCTATCGCCTTTCTTTAGAACTGGGATGACTTTATTTATTTATAGATACTGCGATCTGAAATCAGATCATAGCAGGGTGGGTATACATAGAAATATGCAAGCATGTAAACACATACAAAATTCATCAAATATGCAGGCATTTTTAAAACACTGGTGAAGAATACATGAAACATACAAGCGAATATACAAGCAAATAACTCACATAAGTTCATAACATTTTCAAGCATTTTCCAAACATTGATACGGAATTCTACGTAACAATCTCAGAATTACGATTATTACAGTCTGTTATTGTCCTAAAAAAATAATATTTGAAAACGTTATTCCGTGCGTTGTCACGCTTAAGTTCACGAGGAAATAAACCAGTCTTCAATAATAAATTAACAATGAATGAAAGTACATCTGAGATTAAGTGCGCAATTAATTTAATGTTGGCAGGGTGCACCTCAGCAATTCCAGCACTTGTTATTTTTAGATTATTTATAACAGAAGCTATTTCTTCCGGCGTTGTAGGAAATAAAAAAAATGAATGAGGAAGACGGTTCATCTTGACGATCTGTGTGGGAGGAGGTAGATTGGTATGAAAGAAATAACTGCTGAAAGCCTCAGCTATATCAGGAGGGGATTTGTGCCCAGCTCCATTACTTAAAATTCTGGATACCTGATCTAGTCTAGTGTTTCTGTTTAAAAAGTAGTTAACAATCTCCCACTTTTTTTAGTGTTATTTGCTGCCTGTAAAATTTTTTGCTCGAAATACAGTCGTTTAGCTGTTTTTAACTTACAGTTAGGCGTGTTACAGAAGCTTTTATATCGGGCCCGCAAGTTCGTGTTAAACGGTTGCTTTTTTAGTTTTCCTGTATAAGTTATCCCTTTTGCCCAATGCTGCTAATAAGTACTGCGAGATCCATGGATTGTGAGGAAATGCCACGGTTTTTTTGCATTTCTTCTTGGAAGTGAACGGTCGTAAGTATGATATAATTAGTGAAAAAATGTGGAAAAGGCTTTCTGCGGGTCGTTTAGGGATTTGATTTCAGACCAATTAGTATTAGCAACAGCAGTTATGAAGCCATCTTTGTCGAGAACAAGTTTAGTATCTGAAGGTGGGCTAGGTCGCACATTAGAATTGAAGCGTAAGAGCAAAGGGTAATGATCACTGATGTCGATTTGCAAAACTTTCGCCTCTGGTGAACAAAGCAAGTTAGAAAGAGCATGATCAATAAGTGTGCCAGTGCCATTCGAGACTTCGCGTGTGGGAACATCAATTAAGCAATCATATCCGTTGCTATGGAACAAACTAGTATAGTTAATAGAGATGGGTGATGTTTCATCGAGTAAATTAATGTTTATATCACTCATTATAACAACATTTTTATTTTCTAGTGATGCAGTATGCAAAATATGATCAAGATTGGTACAGAAATCGTTGACTGACGATGAGGGAGAACGGTAAATGCAGCCAAATATAAAATTCTTGTTGCCTTGAGCAACAAGACAACAAGACAACACGTTACCGATTTCGATCCAAACAGATTAACAATTAGTAACGGTTAAGGATAGGTCATCTCTTCTTTGATAAGCAATATTAGAAGAAATATATATGGCTGCACCACCATGACTGCTAGTTATTCTATTGCAGTATTCCGATTTATAGTTAGGGAAGCAATACAGATTTTTGTCGTTGTCAGATAACCAAGTTTCACTTATGGCAAATTATGAAAATGAACTGGTTAGCGATGCGAGAAAATTATCGATGGCATCGAACTGTTTACGAACACTCCTCGCGTTAAAATGAATGATGGAATGAAATCCGTTTAAGAAAGAGTTTACTTGATCGGGTTTCAGTAGAGAAGCCATAATTGTTATGTCAGATTGTAAAATAGTCGGTTTTAGTCTGCTCTGCCGAGGTCAGAATCGTCTCGAATGCGCAGAACTCTGCTGTGGGTAGTCTTCCTAGCCTTAATTTGGCAGTTATCGGTCCAACGGAACATCCAGATTTTTTTTTCTTTCTTTAGAGTAAGAGCTTTGGAAAAGAGAGCCTTGTTACATGGTGTTAGATGCTCGTTAACAAAGACGGGAACGTTGAACGAGCCAGAGAATCCAATGTCACTAAGACAGAGTTTGGCTTTACGTGCTTTGCTAACAAAGTCGGCTTTCTTAGCTCTCGAGCAGAAACTTGCAATGATGTTTTTTTTTTTGTCATTTTATCTGGTGGGTACACGATGAACCATGTCCAGTTCGCTAGGCGATACAGGACAGCCAAATTTGTTTCCCAGCGTTTGCATGATTGTGACGCAGTCCTCTCCTTGCGAACAGGGAATACCCTTTATCTCGACATTGCCAAGGCGAGAGTACTGTTCAAGCTCCTCAACTTTGCGAGTCAATGAATGGTTCTGGGATTTCAGTTGTTTGTTTTCAACGATTAGGGTGGCACTTCGGCTGCGTAATTCCCCAACCAGCCCGTTCAAGTGCTCAGCGCTTGTGTTCAATGAATAAATTTCTTTCTTGAGGTCGACAACATCAATCCCAGACTCCTTCATTCTAAGCAAAATCCTACCAAATACGAGCTCATGCGTGCGTTTAGCCATGTTGTTAATCTTATCCTCCAGCTCTTCAATTTTTTTCGACAGTTCAGCATGCGTCGGCATGGTATGAGAATTAAACGCAGATTCAAGCAAAAAAAAAAAAAAAAGGACACGGCTGTTGGCAGCAGCACCAGAGGCGAAATCCAAAAGAAAAAAAGTTTCAACGTATGAATACCTGCGCAAACAGAGGAATCAGGCTTAGACGTGGGTCGTACAATGCTCCTGCTGCTGCCAGTGGAAAGCAGGCGTCGATGCGGGCTTGTTTTATACGGCGCGCCGCGATAGCAGCGATCTCCAGCGGTGATTTTGCCGATGCCAGCAGTAGACCACGATGTGGCTACGCAGTCGCAGATTCACTCCGTGAGGGTGATTCAGCGCCGTCCCGGAAAGCAGAGCGGCGGTACAGCACCACAAAGACGAACGCCGAAAAAACAGCGGCCGACAAGGACAGCTGCGCAAACAGAGGAATCAGGCTTAGACGTGGGTCGTACAATGCTGCTGCTGCCAGTGGGCCCAATCGAGCCCAGTTTTGTGCTAGGTTAGAGCCGTCGCTTCAATGGGCGCCGCCATGTTTGTTGACGATAGTTTTGGGGCTCCCACTAAGTCGATGAAATAGCGTGCCCGCGACGCAAGCCTAAACACAGCTCCCGT
This sequence comes from Dermacentor silvarum, assembly GCF_013339745.2. Classification (NCBI taxonomy): domain Eukaryota; kingdom Metazoa; phylum Arthropoda; class Arachnida; order Ixodida; family Ixodidae; genus Dermacentor; species Dermacentor silvarum. The sequence continues at coordinate 158,744,355 of NC_051157.2, read as the reverse complement.
CTTGCGCATGCGCAGTGGCTTCGACGCTATTTCTTTGGGGCCCCAATACGTTTGAGGCCCCTATTCTAAAACTCTAATAATTGCTGGGGTTTTACGTGCCAAAACCACGATATGATTGGGAGGCATGACGCAGTGGGGGACTCCGGATTAATTTTGGCCACCTCGGATTCTTTAACGGACACCTAAGTACACGGGTGTCCCTGCATTTCGCCTTGGTCGAAATGCGGCCGCCGTAGCCGGGAATCAGCCAGCAGCGCGACACCTCACAGCACGACACCTCACTTCAACCACCGTGTATTGTACACGGTGGGTGAAGTTCATGTGACGTGGTGCACTGATGTCATCGTGGCAAACATGTTTTGATATTAGCAGAATGAGTATCTGCATCCGTAACATTACGGACAAACCATCTAGAAATAAAAGCACCAAAACCCACCTTTGGAACGAGGTCTTGCTCCCTTTCTTTTTTATACGTTCTCGCATACTTGGCCCACTTGTCGCATACTTGGCCAACCTATCGAAATAAATCTTGAATCTAAGCACGAAGAAAGCTTCATCTAGCAGGAAATGGAAAATGGCAGTTAAGCTTCGCGCCAGAAACGTGCAATAAGTCTGAAGCTGCGCGATACTTCGTCCGGAAGACATGGCCATGAACACACTGGAGCGTGTCATCCATCAGTGCTTCCCTTCTTTCATGCCGGCGCCATGATCGCCTGACGGCACCGACCCTACGTTATTGCTCGTCCTTCCTGAGCATAGCCATGTTAGTACCGTGTACTGTGAAAAACCCACTACGCCCAGGTTCATCCCGACACCCGGGAATCGGGTGCCTGACGGTCAAGCAGGGTGTAAGTTTTAAGTGCATCAGAGATCAAAGCCACCGGCTGAGACAACGGCGCAGAGAGGGAAGGGAAAGGCCGGGGGGGGGGGTCATTTTGCGCACGCACACAAGTACAGCCACGCGGCCGGCTCAGCCATCTAAGACACAGCCTTCGAGATTTGCTTCAACCCGATCAGAGCCACCTTTGGAGCATATGGATTAGGGCGCCACCTATTGCCCAAACACAGCCAAGTCGCACATTTTCAGTAGCCCAAATATAGCCACATAGCCAACTCGTCCAAATCGACGTCAACAAATTTTTCCCGTAGCCCAATTTGGCTATATATAGCCAAACCTAGCCACACTGAATGAGTTGCTTGCTTGAGCCGCGCACAATCAGAATTGGAGGGCGCTTAATCTTCGCCTTTAAGAGTGGAACGCCATAGCGTTCAAAGATCGCTGGCAGCTTATGAGGCTTTTTTATAGTATATTCAAATCACCATTCGACGCTATCATGTCTGTAGGTTGTAGTTAAATTATACGTTATGATTTTTCTAAGAGATTTTACTTTGATAAATTCAATTTCTGTTCACTAACCCCGTGCGCCATGCGGAGGGCCTGTGTGGTCGGGTGGTTCGGGATGGATTTCTCCTCCATGGATGCCCCGGACGCCGATGCTGACGCCGACACCGCCACCGACGCCGGATTTTCTGCGACACTGGGCCCTTAACGGCGTTAAAATCGCTCGTGCCAGTGGAGACAAGTCATCATGGAACCACGACGTTATATAATGCGCAACATCGAAATGTACAAATTATGTCTGTTAAAAAGAGCAAAATTTAATATTTTATCATATTGCGCCTGTTCATTACTATTTCCTTTCTCACGTTCGTTGGCAAACTGGCAATACCAACCAACATATTGAACACCTTCATTTTACAAAAGCAATAACCATGTATGAAGCAAACAAAAGTAGCGCACTGCCCTTTCTCGAAGATATTTTCGCACCGCCTAACAGAATCTAGACTGACCATACGTGTAAGATTTAGGTCGAGCTAAAAATACATTTCCTCACTGACATTCTTATGGACCCCACATTATTTACAATTTTTAGCATCTCAGACATTGCTTAATTCAAAACGTGAAGCCAAATCACTATTGTTCATTTTTGCAAAAGAAAGCTTGTGACCCCACAAACGTCATGGCAACTATTTGCTCGCTACAAGTTTCATCACTGCGGTGTATTCTTGCGTTGCTAAGTGAATAATTTGTGCTTGTAGAATGTATGCGAAGTGCGTCTACTTTGTTATGCATATCTATCAGGGAGCAATGATTCCGACGCCTGATTAATATCACTAAATGCAGCGTTTTGTTCACATCGGTACAAAGGTTGCTTAATATGATTATTTCGACACTGCTTATGGATTTAAATGTGAAAAGTTTTGTTATACGTGAGGTTGACGTGTTTCTATAAATACGCCTAAATTGAATAATTCTTGTTATATATTTATCTTAAATTGCAGAATGATTAGTTCATTACGAATACCTAAATGCAGCAAGCGAATGAAGGTATCCTCCCGAAATTGAGCGCCAAGTTGAGCCAGTATTTCACGCTGTCGACCAGAATTGATTGTTCCCAGAAGAACAGTTCCCTGTAACAGCACCGAATGAGTTTGTGCAAGCAAGCAGGCCGTTTTCATTGCGCAGAATAAACAGTGCAGCTCGTTTGGGCGAAAACACAAGGCTGCTCCCAACTACACAGCATATAAAAAGACAGCTCATTTCCTGTGCAGTGTAAACCTCATTTATCCATGGATGCCAACGTCGCTAGACAACGGCATTATTGCTGTCAGTAAGAAAAGTGGCCAAGAACAAATATGTTTCTTGGGTACCAGCCCTATTATTCCTCGCCGCCATTTGCACAACAAAACCTTGGGACGGCATGCGGTCTTCGATAAACAAGGCCCTTGTCATGAACTGCGATCATGCAGGAACACAAACCCAGACTTAACTGCAATATGCAGACACCCCCGCGGCTTTGATGATCACAGCCATTCCAGGTAAAATGCGAGGCGTGTAGGGTATCACTGTCATACACAAGCAAGGAAGAAACAAAACAATAACAAATAAGGGTTGGAGAAAGTTCTCTCAGGGCAACTTGATTAAAGTGGCTAGCGACGATGCGGCACTGCCTATACTCAAAACGAGAACGCCTGCCCATTGGCTGTTAGGTATGTACTGCATACGTGATCAAGTTTTAATAAACGGAAGCTTTCAGACGTGTAATGAAGAGGACAGCTACGTCTCATTTAATTTCCGCTTGCATAACTTGCTAGCACAAACCAATTAGCCCAGCAAAACATTGATTGAAACTACATCTATTTTTTGCAAAGTATACCTATAGGTCACACTGCAGCGCGGTATTTAGTGTAATGCACCTATTCTAGACAAAGATAGCATCACAACCGCGAAACTTGAACTTTAAACTGGCTTAGGTATTACAATGGTATTGCGTCACCATGCTGCAGAAGCCGCAGCTAATACATTCAAGTGTGAAACAGCTTTTGCGCTGCATGGTGAAGTAATTTCGTCTGTGTGGACTTCTGTCAGTCATGTTATATGTAACACTTGAACAGTCGCTGCCAGTTGCTGAGAGTGGGTAGCATACTCTTGTTGTCTTTACGGTGTATTAGGTCTCCTTGCGACGGCTATTCTCGACAATAGATAAAACGAGATAACAACCTTATTTAAAAAAGGAAGCTATATAAAACATTTATCAGTCCATCTTTATCGACAGAACCCAACAATGCGATCAGTATTTTCAGTAGCAATATTTTGTTCCGGAAGGACGCTATACCGAATTATTGATTACCATTCCACAATAATCGACCACTGGCGGTATTAGAATGTGTTTATGTTGTTTCGACGTAGTGACGCCAACAATAAATTCAGTTACGTCTCGGCGCCGACTGTCAAATAAAGGCTTACTGAATTCCACATAGAACGTTTTTACTAGGTAAACGCGGAACAAAATATAATGCAACAATTTCTAAAGAGAAACGTCCAAAAATAAATAGATAAAAGCACAGATAAAAATGACTGAAGGTGAGCAACAATTCTGTTACCAGGAAAGAAGCCTGACCTACGCATGAATCCCAATTTATATATAAAGTATTACACTACCAGGAGGGTGATGGTGAAATGTGTGGCTCATAAATAAATGTATTTCAATAAATTACGTTTGCAACAAAACCATAGTACCGAAGACTGAAGGGTGGGGCGCCTCTTTAATGAGTTGTAGTTGTATGTTCGCAAAACGTGAAAGCATGGCCACCAGGTAACATTGTTTACCTTTTACCGGTGGACTTTTTTTAAAGGCAAATTACCGTAACAAAGCTATTGCTCGGCGCAAGACCCACCTGCGCGTTTCCAAAATACACTGAATGTTGTCGCCAATTCTATGGAGAACGACAGATTTTCGAGTGAAATTTTCATAAACATCTAAGGGGTGGTGAAGATGGGCAATGGGCGCCAAAGTGGTAGTAGCTTGGCTGCGGTAAAGACATGCCTTTTTAACATTGTGCGTGTAAGAGAATAAATAGCCGAGCGTCTCGGCACGGGCTGTCGCGCGAGAGCGTTTGGGGCTTCTGAAGCTTTAGACGCGATGGTGGAGCGCTCAGGAAGACCTGCCCTCCCTCCTCTCTCGACCGTATTAGCCTGTGGCGGCTGCAGGACAGGGATGCGACAATACTACAAACGAACTAATTAAATTATCTGTTTTTTACGGCAATACGCAATAGAACAGCCAACACTACGCTAATGTCGTGACTGCTACCAGTAAGCCTTCAAACGCTTCATTCAGTTTATAAAGCGAATAGCTTCCAAACATCGTTCGGCTATTTGCTTACATTGACACTCATCGCTGTATGTACACGTTCTGTTTTTTTACTGTTCGTGTTTCCTGCATGGCTTCTCTTTGCGAGATACATATGAATAATTTGCAGATGTAAATAGGCCATGTGTACTTGGAGGCATACCATACCACGTGAATGCTGAAACTCACATTGGTACAGTGATTCCATTCCAAGTGTCCCAGACGTACTGTTCGACCATCTGAGGTTTTTTTATTTAAAAGCCAAGGCATTTCCAAGATATTTGTTAGGAAACCAAAAATGTAATGTGACGTGCATTAATAGTTTTCTCAGGTACGCGACACATGGGGCGCTATAATGAAAATCTATTCCAATGTGTTATTATTCTATTGCTGTAATCAGGCATGCCGGTTTCGTCGAACATTTTTTTTTTTTTTGGGGGGGGGGGCGCACCCATTTCGCCTATCTGTCACGCCACTTCTCCAAAACCACCCAACGTCCCCATCTGAGATGACTTGTGCACAATGATTATGCATTATTAGAACAACATAAACATTATTTCCCATTCTACACCTTTTAACCTAACCCTCCGCTACTGGTTTAAAGTTTTGGGGCTGCGCCCACTTCTCCAGCTTTCCACGGGGCGTCACAAAACCGCGATAACTCACCGCGTCAAAGTGGCCTGTAGGCGAAGTGTTAATAGCCAGAGACTGCCCCGTTCCGAACAGAATAGAGGAGGTCTGCCCACTTATTGCTCTGACACTGGCTACAAGGAACTGCCGGGGAGAATGTATTTATTTGCGTGTAATATCAAATTTCGTGTTGCCTTGTAACATGGTCAAGCACTTTCGGCACGTTTGCGACATACCTCAGCCCACTTTCCTTCGCTAAAGATCCGCTTTAGCGGCATATTTGACCTTTCGTTGCAGGCCGCCCCGATTTTTGATCAGCCACAGCAAGCTAAGCAAGCGGAAGCGGACCGTTCGCAGACGCCGGGACCCCCCTCGTCAACCATTTATCTACTTTCACTGCGCAAGCTCTGCTCCATCGAAACCATCTCCACTTCTGAGTGCTCCTCACTTCTCTTCAGCGAATTAGGTAAGAAAAGCTTGTCAAATTAGGTGACGCTATTTGTTTTGAAATAAGAAAACAAATGTACCATCCTATAAGCGAGGACAGAGTTTAATTGGACGGTCCAGACATCTATGCGGGCCACAATACGATGCTTGCGTCAGTTGTTCGGAAGCGGATTGGAATAAACAAAAATATTAGAATAGTTTTAGGATGTAGGACCAATAGGTCTGCGAAAGAATATGTACGTACAATTATTCTAGTTCCTAACGTTTAACTTCGCCTACTGAAGCTTCAAGAAGTCTTCAATATGTGGACATGCTTAACGGCAACTTCAGTCAGAAAAATTGCCTTCAGAGTGCCTGATTTTGATAAACATCTACACAATTGACCACGTCTTTCTTGGAAAATTGCTGTCATTATGTTTATTACGACAAGAAGCTTAAGTGGTGTAAGACAGCGGAAAATTGGGCATACACGGACGAGATGTGTAGTGAAATCACGCCAGAACTCGACGACTTCGTCCAGATTACACAGAGATGCGTCCATTTCATACCACGTAAAACGCTGTCTATCACTCGCTCGAATGTTGCAGGCGCATTGAAAAGTGCAAATATTATCACTGCGAATTCATACAACGCATCCGGAGTGATGAACACTGTCTTAGGACGATCAGGATCCTCCACTGAGACTTGCGAATATCCCAAGTGCAAGTCTAAGGCAGAAAAGAAGTCGACGCCATGGAGACAATTCTGGGCGTCGTTTATACGGGGAAGACAGTATAAAGGGTGTTTTTTTTAGCTGCACCAAATTTTTAAAATTAGAAAAGTATATATCTTGGTCACGTTATGTTTACCATTCGAGAGTACGGATTGGCGGCCTCTACATAAAGAGCAATTTCCGCACTTAGATGCGTAGTTAGCGAAGTTACGGTAATTAACTTTCTAATTATCAACAATAGGTGGCTACAGCAAATGAGTACTTTGGGGCCCGTCCTTGACAATACATTTCCCAACGATCAACTTTTGAATAGCGGAGCTCATTTGGGAGCTACGCGAGCAATTAGTTTCCCTTGGCAGGCTCCTTGAAACCGAAACTGGCCGCAAAAATAACGTCTGTGTCGTCGATGTCGCATGGTGACGTCATCGCCAGAAGCAGTTTTTCTTCGCACTACGTGGTGCATACAGGAGCTCAAACTGCTCTGCTGTTAATATGTGTTATGTAGAGGTCGTAAAATTTTCGTGCACGCCTGGGTAGGCGCTGTTCCGCGCGGAGATTGCATACTGCGGGGTGGCCGAACACATCTGCACAGCTTGTCTTCAAAGCTATCCTAGTGGTGAAATCAGGCTCATGGCTACAAAACAAAACGTTTGCGACGTCTGTAACGTAGAGCAAGACACTGCAGTTTTGTAGGGCCATCCCATCTCTTCCTTCTGCGCGCTCACTCTTTTAAGCGATGACAGCCAATCTCCTACGCCCTGGTCATGGGCGCCGCTAAAGAAAGCAGGATCACACGGGCGCAGGACGCTGGACGCGGTGATCGAGGCAGATTGCGCCGTAACTCGTTGGGTTGCTGCGTCAGGTATAGTTCGGAACAGTTGCGAGCGTAGCGCTTAGGAGTTTCAGGCTTGAAGGTTACCAACATCTATATAACTTTGGCAAGGGAATTTATAGACGCTAAGCGGCAGGCAAGAAACCAGCGCGGCATCACCAAATCAACCGTGTCGGCGTCAACTGCTCGCGATCTGCGCTCGCACTCGATGTTGACGACCGCGCACCAGTGCTGCTTCCTTATGTCTCTTCTTCTTCACTATAATTGTAATTGTTCGACTGGATGCGCCAGAGCTGTATAATACACCTAAAATATTTAACCACCAGTACACTGTACGAATTTCATAAAACAGCGTGCTAAACCTACCAAAATTTCGCTTTTATGCACTTTTATACTTTGTCACAATTTTGGCAATGAGGATTTCCTCGTACAAGTTTGGAACGCATTGCATTAGATTGGTTAAATATCCCACGAAGTCCAATAAATGGCGGGTTTGTTAGTATGCGATAAACCATCATTCTTTTGGTTTTTGCTTTAGGCGATATATATTGAGAAGAGGTGTATGGGCGGCGTCCTTAAGGACTCTACGAGTTCCAAGAACGCGAGCCAGCGTGGAGCACCGTCTCCAAAAACACCAGCGACCAACAGCGCGAGCAGAGTGGGTCGAGCGTTGCCGATGCCGCAGGACGGAGGCGCGTCTTCATCTTCACAATCGCCCCCGCAGAAAAAGAGCCATCCTGGTGACCTAAGAGGTTGGTGGCAGAGGGTCATGGTAGGGCTTGAGACGCGCCACGTGGACGAGGTCACGTCCACGCCGGCGCAAGTCGTCTTGATGAAGAAAGTGGTTCGATGAGAAAATTCACCGGGGACGTTCGCTCCAAGACGCGGTAAGGCCCTTCGTATTTTAGAACGATTTTTGAGGAAAGGCCTGGAGTTTGGCCAGGAACAGCCAGCCATACAAGAGACCCTTGGGCATACGTGGGACTGGGCAGCGAGTCGGCGCGGCCTTCTTTCTGGCGCGGTCGTTCTTGTTGCGTAAAGGTGCGCGCGAGCTGGCGGCACTCTTCGGCTTATCGGGCAGCTTCGTACCCAGGTGGGCACTCGGAAGTGTCAGGACGGTATGGAACGAGAGTGTCGATGGTATACAGTGGCTCCCGTCCATATAGGAGGAAGAAAGGTGAAAATCCCGCAGTAGCTTGTATCGCTGTGCTGTATGCGAACGTTACAAAAGGAAGTATGCGGTGCCAGTTCCCATGATCAGATGCCACGTACATCGCGTGCATATCACCGAGAGGGCGGTTAAGCAGTCCCGTGAGCCCGTTAGTTTGCGGATGGTAAGCCGTGCTCATTCGATGAATAATGTGGCATTCCGAAAGCAGAGCTTCAACGACCCCGGAGAGGAAGGCGCGACCTCTATCACTGAGGAGTTCTCGAGGTGCGCCATTTGGAAGGATGAAGCGATGCAGGACGAAAGAGGCTATATCCCGCGCTGTAGCATTCGGTAGAGCAGCAGTTTCGGCGTAGCGTGTCAATGGTCCACAGCAACTATGATCCACCGATTGCCGTCCGGTGTTATGGGAAGCGGGCCGTAGAGGTGAATGCTTACGCGATCGAAGGGTTTGGAAGGGCCCGGAAGCGGCTTCAAGGTGCCTGACGCACGTAAAGGTGGTAATTTTCGGCGTTGACAGTCAGGGCAGCACTGAACCAACTTTCGTACAAAAGTGTACATTCCCTGCCAGTAGTAGCGATACGGTCGTAGTCTTAAATACTCCGGCGTGGCCACATTGCGGATCGTCGTGAAAAAAGGCACAGATTTGGGATCTTAAGCTGCGGGGAATGACTAGTAGCCATCTACGGCCTTCGGGAGCGTAGTTGCGTCGGTTGAGCAGCTGATCACGAATGGCGAAATGAACAGCTTGGCGTCGGAGAGATCGCGATACAGGGGTAGTCGATGATCCAGAAAGATAGGCGAAAAGAGAAGCGATCCACGGGTCACGGCGTTGTTCGGTGCCAATCGAGTCAAGGTCAAGAGACGACAGGGGGTGAGCTCAAATGCTGCCGCAGGCCGAGTTTGGAGGTAGAGGTGAACGGGACATGGCGTCTGCGTCAGTGTGCTTGCGTCCGCAGCGGTAGACGACGCGAATATCGTACTCCTGGATTCGGAGTGCCCAGAGTGCTAAGCGGATAGATGGATCCTTCAACGTGGAGAGCCAATAAACGCGCGGTGATCCCTCACTAGATCAAATGGGCGGCCGTATAAGTATGGGCGGAACTTGCCAAGCGCCCATACTAGACCCAAGCACTCTTTTTCAGTTACGCTGTAATTGGCCCCTGCTTTTGTCAGCGTACGACTCGCATAGGCGACCACGTATTCGGAGGAGCCGGGCTTGCGTTGCGCGAGGACGGCGCCAAGACTGAACCCGCTGCCATCTGTATGTACCTCAGTTGCAGCTGTCGGGTGGAAATGGCGAAAAATAGTTGGAGAGGTAAGAAGATGACGCAGTGTAGCAAACACGGCGTCGCATGCAGGGGACCAGGAGGAGAGGTCCGCGCCACCACGTAAAAGCTGGGTCAAGGGCGACATGATCGATGCAAATTTGCGGACAAAGCGCCGGAAATATGAGCACAGGCCCACAAAACTGCGTAGTTCTTTGACGATAGTAGGCTTCGGGAACTGAGCTACTGCACGAAGTTTCGCAGGGTCCGGTAGAACGCCGTGCTTGGACACGGCGTGGCCTAAGATGGTCAGCTCCCGCGCGACGAAGCGGCACTTCTTGAGGTTGAGTTGCAGGCCAGCGTTGGTGAGACACGTCAAAATATGTCGAAGGCGAAGTTGGTGGGTCGGAAAGTCAGGCGAGGAGGAGGAGGAGGAAAAATAAGAAAGGAAAAGCAGGGAGGTCAACCAGACGCACGTCCGGTTTGCTACCCTACACGGGGGATGGGGATTTAAGGGATGAAAAGAAAGGAGAGAGAGGGAAGAAAGTACTCGCAGTATGATCAACACGTGCGTTTGTCCAACACTTTACAGTCGGTCACTGAGGCCAGTCTATTTCATTAATTTTAACAATGCCCGCGTCGCTTTGTGAGCCTGCGACGCCTGGGGCCACGGTCCAAGAATCTTTGTCTCTGAAAACGGTCTCCTGTCTAATTTGTTTAACACACTCCGGAGAATGTCGCGTTCGGTCTCATAAAGATGACAAAAACACAACACGTGTTCCACCGTCTCCTCACAGTTGCACGAGTCACAGATTGGTGTGTCGGACATGCCCAGAAGGAATGAGTACGCTTTCGTAAAAGCCACCCCTAACCACAGGCGGCAAAGTAAAGTTGCATCACGGCGGGGTAAGTTCGGTGGAACTTGTAGCCTCAGTGTAGGATCCAGCCGGTGGAGATGACAGTTCGCACAAATCGGGCTGCTCCATGATGTTTCTGTCTCGGTTTGAGCGAGTAAACGAAGGCCCCTCGCTGCGTATATCCTTGATAAGGGTATAGGAACAGTTAGGGTTTCCTTATGGGCTGACCGGGCAGCATCATCAGCAAGGTCATTACCGACGATGCCACAGTGCCCCGGCAGCCATTGAAAGATGATGTCATGTCCGTTCATGAGGGCTCGATGGAGAACCTCTCTGGTCTCAAACACCAGTTGTTCATGTGTCTTGCGCCGTAATGCTGACTGCAGACTCTGAAGGGCTGCCTTTGAGTCACAAAAAATTACCCACTTTCGAGGTGGTGTTTCTGCGATGTAATTAACAGCAGCACGTAGGGCGGCAAGTTCTGTTGCCGTAGAAGTCGTTATGTGGGACACTTTGAACTTGCTTGTGACTTGTAAGGTCGGGATGATAAAAGCGCCTCTGGAGCTGGTGGCTGAGACAGATCCATCGGTGTAAACCTGCGTTCTTAATTCATATGCATCGTTAAGCAATGACAATGTCAACTGTCGCAGAGCTACCGTGGAATGACGGAGCTTTTTCGTAATTCCCGGAATCGTGAGGTGTACTTCTGGCTGTCGTATAGACACCACGGGGGTGACAGTGGTCTTGCTGCTGGTGTAAATCCCGATGGAAGGCAGCCTCGATGTGTCGCAACAAGTTTCGAAAACATGGCGTGAGGTCTTTGTGCCGGCAAAGCAGCAATGTGAGGCGAGGAAACCACCACATCATGGAGGTAAATACAAAGACACATAGACCACTTTAGTCCACGCAGCGTATTGTCCATGAGTCGTTCAAACGAGACAGGCGCGTTTCAAAGTCCAAAGGGCATCACGTTGAACTCGTATAGGCCATCAGGTCTAATAAATTCCGTTTTCTGGCGATCGGTTTCAGCCATTGGAACCTGCCAGTAGCCAGAACGCAAGTCTAGGGACGAAAAGAATTCCGCACCCTGAAGGCTGTCAAGGGTGTCGTCTATGCGCGGCAAAGGATAGACGATCTAGCGCATGCCCTTATTTAATCGACGGTAGTCAACGCAAAAGCAAATAGACCCGTCCTTCTTGCGGACGAGAACGACAGGAGATGCCCAGAGTCTGTGGGATGGTTGGATAGCGCCACGGCGTATCATACCGTCGACGTGTTCGTTGATGACGCGAAGCTCGTCAGCGGAAACGCGGTACGGTTGTTGACGCAATGGCTGCCGTAAGCCGCTGTGAATGTAGTGCTGTACTTCCGACGTTCCTTACAATTACGGCTGAGAAACATCAAAGGAATTTCTGAAGTGGTGTAGAAGCTGAAGAAGCTCGGAGTGTTCGGCAGGGGTTAGTGGAGCAGCGATGGAACTGGAAAACATGTCACTCAACGACTCTTCAAGCGTTGAAAGGGCGAGGCGTTCGTTCGAGTCAAGATGGAAATATTTGTCTGGCAAGGTAACAAAGAACGAAGAGTCAAGCTGTTACACGCGCGGTGAGACATTCGCCGACAAGCAACTCAACCGACGCAGAAAGTGGATTGTACACAAAAATATTGCTGATGCCGGCGCCGATTTCAAGGGTTGCAAAAGGCAGTGGAACGGCTTTGCGACTCATAAAGATGTCAGATGGTGTAAATGAGACGGTAGCATCAGTGGCGGCATCGCAGACGACTGGGACAGGGGCAAAACAGCCAGGTGGAATGTCAGTTTCCTCACGCACGACCATTTTAGGCGGCTGATCAAGAGCGTCGTGGGATGGTGCGTCACACAGCGGCGAAAATTCAACTTCAGCTCGTGCGCAGTCGATGACGGCATTATGACGGAACAAGAAGTCCCACCCAAGGATGACGTGATGAGAGGAGGCAGGAAGAACAATAAACTCGACAATGTACAAAACGCCTTGTAAAAGCACACGGGCAGTGCAGGCTGCGAGAGTTGTCACGTGCTGCGCGCTTGCCGTGTGAAGCGACAGTCCAGACAGCGGCGCGGTCACTTTGCGCAACGAACGGCAGAGTTTGGCGGCTATAACAGAAACGGCGGCGCCGGTGTCCAGAAGCGCAAAAGTAGAAATACCTTCGACAGATTTTGCGACCATGTTAGCAGGAGAAGAGCGAGGACTTGGGCAGTTCGAAGATAGCGCAGTTCTTCCCTCGCGAACTGCGGCGTTTAGTTTTCCTGGTCGGAGGGTGCGGGTCGGCGACGCATTGGGGAGAGCGATCGTCGACGAGAAGATGGGGATCGACGCGACGGAAATTCAGGGAGGTCAGAAGAAAAGTACTGCTGGGAGGGACCCGGGGCTGATTGGCGCATGGGCTGACTGCCATGCTGGAACGGCCGGGCAGCGTCGTCGTGAGTTGGAAGGCGACGGCGGCAATCCGCCATGGATTGCTGACTCTCGGTCCGGCCCAAGAAGCCGTAGGAGCGGCGGGTGGTGCAGACTGTTGCAGGATCGAGAAAGGTGGCTGGGGAGGCCTACGCACTACCTGCGCATAGGTAGGAGGCACGGCAACAGGCTGCATAGTGTCTGCGCATACGTGAGAGGCGCGGCAACAGCCTGCGCTGCCTGCGTATAGGGAAGAGGCGCAGCCACAGGTGGCTAGTGGTGAGTGACGGGAACAGCTTGAGCGATGTCTTCGGCAATGGCGTTGCGGAGCGTTGAAGGTAGACGACAGGACTGCTCCTGAGTGAAGGGGACCAAGGAAAGTTGACGGGCAACCTCCTGCCGCACGAAGTCTTGAATCTGCTGAAGCAGTGGAGAGTGGTCGGAAACGTAAACCAGACTCGCTAGCGAGTCGGCGGTCGACAGAGGCTGCTGATTCAGGGTGCGTTTCTTCTTCAACTCTTCGTAGCTCTGGCATAGTGTGACTACTTCACAAACGGTGCGCGCATTCCTGGCCAAAAGCATCTGGAATGCACCGTCGTCGATGCCTTTGAGGATGTGCTGAACTTTATCAGCTTCGGGCATGGCGGCGTTGACACGTTTACAAAGGTCCACGACTTCTTCAATGTAGCTAGTCAAATTTTCACCAGTCTGCTGTGCACGGGCTCGCAAGCGCTTTTCTGTGCGTAGTTTGCGGACAGCAGGTCGACCAAACACTTCAGTAAAAGACGTCTTGAACCCGCACCTCGACGAATTGAGAAGAGGTTTATTGGCTTTGTCCTTCAAGGACTCTACGAGTTCCAATAACGGTGAGACAACGAGGAGCACCGTCTCCAAAGACACCAGGGACCAACAGCGCGAGCAGAGCTAGCAGAGCGTTAGCGATGACGCTAGATGGAGGCGCGTCTTCTTCTTCACAATATATATATATATATATATATATATATATATATATATATATATGTGTGTGTGTGTGTATGTGTGTGTATATATTGTAATCAAGAAGACAAGATGACGACGAAGCAGTCAGCAAGCAAGCCACAGTGTTGGTATTAGCCACGGGCCCCGAGTTTGCGCTTGCCCTGATTTTGGCTGCTGGTCGCCTCGCCGCTCGTGACATTCACCTGACGTTTCTCACGTTCATTCAGGTTTCATCATCATCATCATCAGCCTATATTTATGTCCACTGCAGGACGAAGGCTTCTCCCTGCGATCTCCAATAATCCCTGTCTTACGCTAGCGTATTCCAACTTGCGCCTGCGAATTTCCTAACTTCATCATCCCACCTGGTTTTCGGCCGTCCTCGACTGCGCTTCCCTTCTCTTGGTAACCCTAATGGTCCACCGGTTATCCATCCTACGCATTACATGGCCTGCCCAGCTCCATTTCTTCCGCTTAATGTCAACTAGAATATCGTTTATCCCCGTTTGTTCTCTGATCCACACCGCTCTCTTCCTGTCTCTTAAAGTTACTCCTAAGATTTTTCATTCCATTGCTCTTTGTGCGGTCCTTAACTTGTTCTCGAGCTTATTTGTTAACCTCCAAGTTTCTGCCCCATATGTTAGCACCGGTAGAATGCAATGATTGTATACTTTTCTTTTCAACGACAGTGGTAAGCTCCCAGTGAGGATTTGGCAATGCCTGCCGTATGCACTCCAACCCAATTTTATTCTTCTGTAAATTTATTTCTCGTGATCAGGGTCCCCTGTGAGTAAGTGACCTAGATAAACGTACTCCTTTACAGACTCTAGAGGCTGACTGGCGATCCTGACGTTGACGTTTACACGTGAATAAATCACGTTGCATTTGGTGCAGGCTGCGTGGGTCCCCCGCTACAACCTGGAACTCCGCTCCCGGACGCTCCCTTTGGTTCCTGCACCCATGATGGTCAACGACGCCTCGACTCAGACTGACCCTTCGGCAGCGCCTGCCACCTGCAGCGCCGCGTACCGTGAGCGGGATCCGCCCATCTTCAACGGTTCAGGTGACTCCGATGTTGAAGACTGGTTGTCGACATACGAACGGGTCAGCGCCAATAACAAATGCGACGATTCAACGAAGTTGAATCACGTCATGTTTTATCTCGCGGACATCGCGCAACTGTGGTATAGCAACCACGAGACCGAAATACCCACTTGGTCCGTTTTTAAGACTTACATTTCAAACGTCTTTGGTCGGCCAACGGCCCGCAAGCAGCGCGCAGAGCAGCGCTTGCGTGAACGCGCGCAACATCCAGGGGAGAATTACACGGGCTACATCGAGGATGTGCTCAATCTCTGCAACCGCGTCAACCCCACCATGACAGAGGGGGAGAAAATAGAGCACATACTGAAAGGCAACGAGGACGACGCTTTTCAGATGCGGCTCGCGAGAAATCCCACCACGATCGCGGCACTCGTCTCCTTGTGTCAAAGCTTTGACGAGTTGCGTAGGCAGCGCGCGATCGCCCGCCAAGCCCTCATGACGCCAGACACACTATCGAGCTTGCAGCTAACTGGCCACCTTGCCGATCAACAGCCGCTGCTATCTACCATCAAGGCCTTCATCTGGGAAGAGGTAGCGCGTCAGCTTTCATTGCTACCTCTCACGCACGAGCCTTCGCAGTCTTTGGCTCCGGACCTTGAACACGTCATTCGGACCCAGGTTGCTGAGACCCTCCCGCCTCTGGCTCACCAAGCACCCGTCACTGCGTCACTTACCTACGCTTCCGTCGCGGCTCGGCCCCCTCAACATCCTGCGCCGTATGCTCGACCTGCGATGCCGACCCATGCCTGGTCGACGACCGCGAATGCTGCGCCGCTCGCCTTCGCGAGACCTTCGGCTCCGTTCCTCCGCCGCCCCGACGCGTGGGTAACGCCAGACAATAGGCCCATCTGCTTCGCCTGTGGTGTTGCTGGACACGTCGCCCGCCACTGTCGCCGTTGTCCACCTTCGCCATTTGACGTCATGGGCAGGGCCTGTTCCTTCGTCTGCCCGGTCGCCACCAAGGTATGTCCCTGACGATCACTCAGCCTCTGCTAACCGCCGGTTCCTGTCTCCGCGACGACGCTCTCTATCACCTATGCGTCGCCGACCTCCTACGGAGGAGGGAAACTGATCGCTGCAGTTCCGGAGGCAAGAGCTGCATGCGCGTCGAACTGCCCAAGGCCTCTATCTATTTCGCCGCAAAACATTATCGATGTCGACGTCGAAGGAACCGCCGCATTAGCGCTTATTGACACGGGGGCCGCTGTTTCGGTTATCTGCGAAAACCTATGCCGCAAGATCAAAAAAGTGACCCCATCGCTCTCGGGACTAATGCTCCGCAATGCCAGCTCACAGTGCATTGCGCCTTCAGCTGTTTGCACCGCAGGTGTCGCTATTCAAGGTGAACGTTATGTCATCGAATTTTTCGTGCTGCCGTCATGCTCCCACGAAGTTATTCTCGGATGGGACTTCCTTTCACGTCATCGCGCCGTCATAGACTGCTCCCGTGTAGGAGTGGCCCTTACGCCACTGCAAACCTCTGTTTTGGTGGATAATCATCCCGACGCTCACAAACTTGTCGTTGCTGCGGACACAGAAATTGCCCCTGAAACGTCGACCCTTGTGCCTCTGTCCTGTACGGCCGCCCCTGACGGAAATGTTCTGTTTGGCCTATCGGAGGTACTTCGCCTTCGCGGCCTATGACGGCCGTTTGCTGTACTTA